>NC_045956.1:138477117-138642609 GCF_010909765.2 Amblyraja radiata
ATTATAGACCAGTTAGCCTGACATTGTGAAGATGCTGGAGTCAATCATAAAAGATGAAATGGCGGCACATTAGGATAGCAGTAAGAGGATCGGTCCAAGTCAGTATAGATTTACGAAGGGGAAATCATGCTTGACTAATCTAGAATTTTTTGAGGATGTAACTAGGAAAATGGATTATGGAGAGCCAGTGATTGTAGTGTACCTGGACTTTCAGAAAGCATTTGATAATGTCCCACATAGGAGATTAGTGGGCAAAAGTAGGACACATGGTATTGGGGCTAGAGTGCTGACATGGATAGAAAATTGGTTGGCAGACAGGAAACAAAGAGTAGGGATTAACGGGTCCCTTTCAGAATGGCAGGCAGTGACTAGTGGGGTACCGGAAGGCTCGGTGCTGGGACCGCAGCTATTTACAATCTACATCAATGATTTAGATGAAGGGATTCAAAGTAACATTAGCAAATTTACAGATGACACATAGCTGGGTGGCAGTGTGAACTGTGAGGAGGATGCTATGAAAATGCATGGCGACTTGGACAGGTTGGGTGAGTGGGCAGATGCATGGCAGATGCAGTTTAATGTGGATAAATGTGAGGTTATCCACTTTGGTAGCAAAAACAGGAAGGCAGATTATGATCTAAATGTGGTCAAGATGGGAAAAGGAGAAATACAACGTGATCTGGAGTACCTTCTTCATCAGTCAATGAAAGTAAGCATGCAGGTACAGCAGGCAGTGAAGAAAGTGAATGTTGGCCTTCATAACAAGAGGAGTTGAGTATAAGAGCAAAAAGGTCCTTCTGCAGAGCTACAGGGCTCTCTCTAGTGAGACCACACCTGGAGTATTGTGTGCAGTTTTGGTTCCCTGATTTGAGGAAGGGCATTCTTGCTATTGAGGGAGTGCAGCGTAGGTTCACAAGGTTAATTCCCGGGATGGTGGGACTGTCATATGCTGAGAGAATGGAGTGGCTGGGCTTGTATACTCTGGAATTTAGAAGGATGAGAGGGAATCTTATTGAAACATACAAGATTATTAAGGCTTTGGACACGCTAGAGGCAGGAAACATGTTCCCGATGTTGGGGGAGTCCAGAACCAGGGACCACAGTTTAAGAATAAGGGGGAAGGAATTTAGAACGGAGACGAGGAAACACTTCTACACACAGCGAGTTGTGAGTCTGTGGAATTCTCTGCTTCAGAGTGGGGTGGAGGCCGGTTCTCTGAATACTTTCAAGAGAGAGCCAGATAGGGCTCTTAAAGATAATGGAGTCAGGGGATATGGGGAAAAGGCAGGAACGGGGTACTGATTGTGGATGATCAGCCATAATCACATTGAATGGCGGTGCTGGCTCGAAGAGCCGAATAGCCTACTCCTGCACCTATTGTCTGTTGTATATCTTTATTCACATCTAAATTAATTGCGAAGATACCGCACAATCTTCCAAGTCTTAATGATCAAATCATAAGATCATTTAAACTTTCATCACACTGGAAACAATGATAAATTGGTTCTGTTTTAAACTATTAACTTTCTTTTCAAATGGAATGCTGATCACTTAGTGATAAAAACTAAAATTACTCCCAAAAGATCGGATTTATTTTTGATTTTTTTCTTATATTCATTGGTTTCATGATAAGAGAACAAGTAATTTGATATGAATTTAAAACCTGACCTATTATCACTGCAATTAGATTTAAAAATAAAAGGTTGTTTATGAGGTATAATTGAGTGTTGAAATGACAATCCATTGTTCACTGTACATGCACTACTACTGCAAATATACAGAGTGTACCATCAATACGTCACTATTACTTGCCAAGGATTCTTCGGCAACTCCTCACAAAATTCTGAAGGGCTGGGGCTACAATTGCTTTTCGAAACATCACCACCTGAGTTTCTCTGCTAAGTTTCACCTATCATGACCAATACTGCTATTTCTTTTCTTTGATCATCATTGGGTTTAAATGCCTCCTCCGATTTATTGTTGAAGTATACGCAATTGAAAAACTGAAATGATTCATGTATAGCACCTCTCTGCCGCTTACTGCAAGGCAATCAGCAAATGACCATAAATGTTGATCTTGCCTATGATTTCCACCTTCCATAAATGAATAGAATGAGCCGTTTGCAATGGAGTCATGATTACATCTCGGCAACCTTCAGACCTGGAAAAAACAATATTGGAAACGATGAGTGTGACATTTACTAAAACTTTTTTTTAATGTCTTATTATGATCGTTTAATTCCTTAATGATCCTCTTTATTTTTATGCAAATTTATTTAAATAATTTTAGTCATGACAATTCTTCTTCAAACCAAATGGCTGCACAACTTGTTTGTTAGTTTCACTGTTCCTGTATAGCATCAGTTGCATGTTATGTTATCAGATAGAAATCCACCACATCTGTGTTAGTGAATTTGCTGGAGGTTAGTGGCAAGGGTCATGCTTTCAACATTGACAGCAAAATCTGGGCAACATTCTGTTAAGAAATATTTTCTTAGTTTTCACAACTTTTAAACCTTTAGTCACCTTGAATCTTCTTTTGTTCAGCGTTGCTGAGGCATTTGATATCTTTAGAATAAGTAAATCAAAGCTGCATCATCTGCCTCATGAGAATATAAAGATTTCCCTGGCATTATTCAAAGAACAATCCGACTCCTTGGTATCCGACTCCTTGGTTAAAACAAATGTAGGTCCCTTGCAGTCAGAAACGGGTGAGTTGATCATGGGGAACAAGGATATGGCGGACCAATTGAATAACTACTTTGGTTCCGTCTTCACTAAGGAAGACATAAATAATCTGCCGGAAATAGCAGGGGACCGCGGGTCAAAGGAGTTGGAGGAATTGAGTGAAATCCAGGTTAGCCGGGAAGTGGTGTTGGGTAAATTAAATGGATTAAAGGCCGATAAATCCCCAGGGCCAGATAGGCTGCATCCCAGAGTACTTAAGGAAGTAGCTCCAGAAATAGTGGATGCATTAGTAATAATCTTTCAAAACTCTTTAGATTCTGGAGTAGTTCCTGAGGATTGGCGGGTAGCAAACGTAACCCCACTTTTTAAGAAGGGAGGGAGAGAGAAAACGGGGAATTACAGACCAGTTAGTCTAACATCGGTAGTGGGGAAACTGCTAGAGTCAGTTATTAAAGATGGGATAGCAGCACATTTGGAAAGTGGTGAAATCATTGGACAAAGTCAGCATGGATTTACAAAAGGTAAATCATGTCTGACGAATCTTATAGAATTTTTCGAGGATGTAACTAGTAGCGTGGATAGGGGAGAACCAGTGGATGTGGTGTATCTGGACTTCCAGAAGGCTTTCGACAAGGTCCCACATAAGAGATTAGTTTACAAACTTAAAGCACACGGCATTGGGGGTTCAGTATTGATGTGGATAGAGAACTGGCTGGCAAACAGGAAGCAAAGAGTAGGAGTAAACGGGTCCTTTTCACAATGGCAGGCAGTGACTAGTGGGGTACCGCAAGGCTCAGTGCTGGGACCCCAGCTATTTACAATATATATTAATGATCTGGATGAGGGAATTGAAGGCAATATCTCCAAGTTTGCGGATGACACTAAGCTGGGGGGCAGTGTTAGCTGTGAGGAGGATGCTAGGAGACTGCAAGGTGACTTGGATAGGCTGGGTGAGTGGGCAAATGTTTGGCAGATGCAGTATAATGTGGATAAATGTGAGGTTATCCATTTTGGTGGCAAAAACAGGAAAGCAGACTATTATCTAAATGGTGGCCGACTAGGAAAAGGGGAGATGCAGCGAGACCTGGGTGTCATGGTACACCAGTCATTGAAAGTGGGCATGCAGGTGCAGCAGGCAGTGAAGAAAGCGAATGGTATGTTAGCTTTCATAGCAAAAGGATTTGAGTATAGGAGCAGGGAGGTTCTACTGCAGTTGTACAGGGTCTTGGTGAGACCACACCTGGAGTATTGCGTACAGTTTTGGTCTCCAAATCTGAGGAAGGACATTATTGCCATAGAGGGAGTGCAGAGAAGGTTCACCAGACTGATTCCTGGGATGTCAGGACTGTCTTATGAAGAAAGACTGGATAGACTTGGTTTATACTCTCTAGAATTTAGGAGATTGAGAGGGGATCTTATAGAAACTTACAAAATTCTTAAGGGGTTGGACAGGCTAGATGCAGGAAGATTGCTCCTGATGTTGGGGAAGTCCAGGACAAGGGGTCACAGCTTAAGGATAAGGGGGAAATCCTTTAAAACCGAGATGAGAAGAACTTTTTTCACACAGAGAGTGGTGAATCTCTGGAACTCCCTACCACAGAGGGTAGTCGAGGCCAGTTCATTGGCTATATTTAAGAGGGAGTTAGATGTGGCCCTTGTGGCTAAGGGGATCAGAGGGTATGGAGAGAAGGCAGGTACGGGATACTGAGTTGGATGATCAGCCATGATCATATTGAATGGCGGTGCAGGCTCGAAGGGCCGAATGGCCTACTCCTGCACCTACTTTCTATGTTTCTATGTTTCTATGTATCAGGTTTGGCACAGATATTATACTGTGCTGTATTTTCTAAACGCATCCCTCAACCAAGATATTTAAAACCAGAGTATTGGTTAATTTATCTTGTTGTCCATAATGCCTTGTTGGATACACAATGGCTGCAAACCAGTTTGCAGATTTTGTAGAAGGTACTTTTTGAAAATAATCCTTTTTCTCCCATTATATGTACAAAATAGTGTTGCATCATTAGGTTTAAAACATGGGACAACCTCAAAAGAAATCTAATATAAACCATTTCTATGTTACTTCTTATTATTATTTTACATTCTGCCTTTTTAAATGTTAACTTGCTTTCATTTTACACCGATAACATGGCAAAATAAATTCTCGCAAAACTTAAAGAGACATTCGACAGTGAGATGAGGGATTGAGGTGTGGTGTGATGAAACTCAGACATATGATAAATGATGTAGCAATATTTTTGAACATAGAACAGTACAGCATAGGAACAGGCCATCCAGCCCACATTGGCCACGGCAGCCATTATGCCAAATTCTGAAGGGTCCCAGCGAACCATGCTGCAGTAGGAGCTGCAAACAAAACCTGACATCAGGCCTGGCTCGCTCACCGTGGGACCCCGAACCTGCCCAGAGAGCGAAGCCGCCATGCCGAGGATGGGAGAGGAGAGAATCAGAATCGGAATAGGGGGCAGGGAAGCAGACCAGCTGTGAGAGGCAGTGTGGGCTACTAGAGGCCCTGCAACAGCCTGGGGCTCGATTGGATCGGGCGCCAATCCAAGAGGCCGAGCGCATGGACCGGACGTGCCCTGCAACTACAGAGTGGTGGAGGAGCAGTGGAGGACGTCTATGCTATGCTTGGCCAGGCCGAACCTGCAATGTTGCCAGGACAATGGGACTTTGTGGTCAAGTTAAGAAACTCTGCACTTACAACAATTGGGACTTGAAAATGGCACCAAATCTGGTGACTCTTGCATACTCAGTATACGATTTCTATTCACTTGTACTGTATGAAATATGTGCTTATGTATAGTAATACTTTTACCGAACTGCATACAAAAAATAATTTCAATATAACTCAATACATGTGACAAAGTAACATTGAACCATTAGGCCATTGCAATTAAACTAATCTCTGCCTACACATGATCCACATCCTTCCAATTCCCTTTTTGTGCAAATGCTGCTCACAATGCATTGATATTGGGAATCCAGCTCCAGCCTCTGAGGCAGGAGGTGCCTTGTAAAAAATTACACAAGATGTTCTGGTGGAAATGGGTGAAGGCAGCCACTTGTCCAGTTAACAAGATTTCAAGTTGCTGTACTTAAAACTTCAGTGCAACCATTGAGGAGAAGAAACATCCTTTATCTCTTGAGTGGGTAAATTGCTGAGGAACATTTTTTTAAGAATAAACTACAATGCAGATTTTTAAAAATCTAGCAAGAGTTATCAAGGTAATAAGGATGCTAAAATAAATCACAGCTACACAATTGTCCCATTAATTATAGGATTCATAGCATTCATCATATTGCCTTCCGCGATTATCTTGCAATGTCCTTCTGCTGGACATCATCCTTATATTTACATGCTCATCACTAGCTCAATGCACACGGACTCTGCCATGTAAGAATGGCCTGCACCTTCTCTGAATTCTTTACGAAGCTCAAAGTCACTGCTTCCTTCTTTTCCGCAGAATAAGGTCGCAGAAAACCCCAGGCAGCAGATTTCCATTTGGTAATGAAGGGCCGGCCTTCACTCTCTAGTCATAACTGAAACATTTGGGTGAAGCAGAGGTCACTTGTGTGGGTAGAAGAATGGTACTTTAGGACTGCATTAAATTCACCCACTCAGTCACAGCAATATTTGAAATCATTACCTCAAACGCCAACATAGACATTGATACTATGTGGAGACAGTAAATAAACAAGGATTCCAAATACAAGGTTAACCTTCCAAACACATTAAAGACAGGACATGGGAACAGTACACCACAGGTTCAACCCATTGGGCAGCAATGCACATCATGGTTCCACTGCAGAAGACTCATTGCAAAATTGAACAATCTGCACAGCCAAGCATTGGAGAATGCCAGTTGTGCCAGAATGGCAGTAAGACATCTTGTACACAAAATCAACAGACCAATATTAATGTTATCAGTACCATTTCTCAGTCCACTTTGAATTGAATGGTGTCAACATTCTGTACAATACCTTAATCTTGATCAAAAAGCAATATACTAGAGAACTCAGCATGTCAGGCAAATATGGGGAAGGAAATGGACATTTGATGCTTTGGGTTGGGATCCCGTTGAAGTTTAATTTTCCGTGTTAGCAATCGAGTCAGAATTAACTCCGGTATCACCCTTTAAAAGTTAGCAACTGCACTGTCCTGTCCTGCTGCCCTAGTTATATAACTGAACAGAACTGCAGAGACATAAGTGACTGCAGTGATACAAAAAAAACTGCTGGAGGAACTCAATGGGTCAGGCTGCATTTGTGGAAGGAATTTGGGTTGGGACTCTTCTTCAGTTCGAGGAAGGGTCCCGACCTGAAAAGTCAGTTGTGCATTTCCCTCCACAGATCTGCCTGACCCATTGAGTTCCTCCAGCAGTTTTTTTTTGAATAAACTGCTGGTTGATTATTAAGTTTAAAATTACAATTTCCCCAATTATTTTCTCGCTATAACACGTGCTAGAGAATTAAAATCACTTGTATGTTGCCCAGCTCATACAAGTCACTTGTATGTTGCTTCAAAGAAAAAGGCAGCTGTGTTTCAATACTGTCACAACTATGCTTCAGTGTCAAATTTCCAAAATGTTATGTAATATTTGAAGTGGCATTGCGCTCTCCCTCACTGAAATTCCCAACTGCACTGAATTTTGTATTTGGTATTAACTCCAAACAACTGGTGCAAAAGAGCTATAAACTAACTTTGTTTTATGGGGTAACTAAGCTGAAAAATTGGATCCCTTATCACCCATGTTTTATATGCACAAGAAGGGATTGTGCTAGGGATCGCTTCCGGGTAAAATCATATCCATTGTAAAATTGTTCTGAGCATGTCCACTCGCGAATAACTTTAACATGTCTGACTTTTCCCAGCTTCAAAAATGCACCAAACAAGATTACAAGTTGTAAACATAAGTTTATTTCCCTTGCTGCTGTAAGATTGAGCTTTTGGATGCAGCCTGCAACCTCCATTGAGCAATGCCAGTGATAGGTTGCTGTACCGGCACATCGTTAAAGGAATAATGGAGGGAAGGTTGCAGCCAATAACCTTCTCTGCTGATCGGACGATTCACTGCAGCCTCCAGGTGTCGTACTTGGTGGCTGAGCCAAACCAGACCATGATGGAGAAGGTGAGAACAGACTCTACGATGGGCGTGTAGAATTGGACCATCATTGCCTGTGGCAGATTGTGCTTCCTCAGCTGCCGTAGGAAGTACATCCTCTGTTGTGCCTTTTTGATTGTGGAGTCGATGGTAGCCCCCCACTTAAGGTCCTTGGAGATGATGGTTCCCAGGAACTTAAAAGACTCCACAGATGTGACTGTGGTGTTGTTGATGGTGAGTGGGGTGAGGGGAGGGGGAGCTCTCCCAAAATCTACAATCAATTCCACTGTCTTAAGAGCAATAAGCTCTGGGTTGTTGCAACGGCACCAGGACGCCAGCTGTGTCACTTCCTGTCTGTAGGCAGATTCCTCCCCATCCTGGATCAGTCCAATCAGGGTTGTGTCGTCCGCAAACTTGTGACAGAACTTGAATACTAGTGACAGTTGGAGGTTTAAGTGAGCAGCTTCAGAAACTCGATGCTGGCTTCCTGGAGTTAAACAGGGAGCATCTTTCCTTTGCATTTGGTGTTTCAGAAGCTCAATGCGATCATAGTCCTATAGCAGGTCCTTCAGCACAACATGCCAATGCCAACCAAGCTGTCCCATCTACACTAGTACCACTTTTCCCCACCTTTGGTCCATATCCCTCTAAACCACTTATCCATGCACCTTAAAAATTATTTTAAATGTTGTTATAATTGTTATTTCGAGTTGTTATAAACCTCCTCTGGCAGCTCATTCCATAAACCCATTACCGTCCGTGTGAAGAAGTTGCCCCTCAGGTTCAAATTAAATCTTTCCCCTCTCATCTTAAACCTACTGTATGTAGGTTTACAAGGTTAATTCCCGGGATGGCGGGACTGTCATATGCTGAGAGAATGGAGCAGCTGGGCTTGTACACTCTGGAGTTTAGAAGGATGAGAGGATATCTCATTGAAACATATAAGATTGTTAAGGGGTTGGAGATGCTAGAGGCAGGAAACGTGTTCCAGATGTTGGGGGAGTCCAGAACCAGGGGCCACATTTTATGAATAAGGAGTAAGCCATTTAGAACGAAGACAAGGAAACACTTTTTCTCACAGAGAGTGGTGAGTCTGTGGAATTCTCTGCCTCAGAGGGCGGTGGAGGCAGGTTCTCTCAAGAGAGAGCTAGATAGGGCTCTTAAAAATAGCGGTCAGGGGATATGGGGAGAAGGCAGGAACGGGGTACTGATTGGGGATGATCAGCCATGATCACATTGAATGGCTGTGCTGGCTCGAATGGCCGAATGGCCTACTCCTGCACCTATTGTCTATTGTCTATTGTCCTTTGATTTTTGATTCCCCTACTCTGTGTAAAAGACTCTGCATCTACTATTTATTTCCCTCATGATATTATACACCCCTCATCATCCTGCACTCCAAGGAATAAAGTCCTCAGCTGCCCAGCCTCTCATATAGCTCAGGTCCTAATTCTATCTAATGCAGGAATAATTGGGTTAACACATGATGAGCATTTGAAGGGACTGGGCCTGTACTCGCAGGAGTTTAGAAAGATGAAGGGACACCTCATTGAAACGTGTCAAATTGTTAAAGGCCTGGATAGATTGGACGTGGAGAACATGTTTCCACTAGCGGGAGAATCTAGGACCAGAGGGCACAGCCTCAGAATAAAAGGACGTACTTTTAGAAAGGAGATGAAGAGGAATGTCTTTAGTCAGAGGGTGGTGAATCTCTGGAATTCATTGCCACAGAAGGCTGTGGAGGCCAAGTCAATGTATATTTTAAAGGCAGAGATTGATAGATTCTTGATTAGTATGGGTGTCAGGGGTTATGCGAAGAAGGTAGGAGAATGGGGTTGAGAGTGAAAGATAGATCAGCTATGATTGAATGGCAGAGTAGACTATAACTTATGAACTGGTGCTTGACAAGGTTTGCGGCAACTGAAATACCAGGGTCAGTTGTCTGTCTCTACAATGAAGAATCTTATTGGCCCTAAATGAGGATGCGTTTCAATAGAGTTTGTGTGCTCATATTATTTTATGACAGAAAAGCAAGCAATAATATCTAAAAAGATCACCTTTTTCCGTGAAATTACATGCCCCAGTTCCTTTCACATTTCACGACCTTGTTTGTGGTTTTGGTGTCTGAGCGCCACATTCCAGTGTCTCCCCTGTGGCTTCAGCCCGGCAACTGCAAGGCCGTTACTTACTCACACTGACGTCCCCGAGAAGATATTGACCTCTGTGGAATGGCTTCAGACTGCTGCCCGTGGTTTTGGAGAAAGTAGTCTGCATTGGCTGGCTGTGAGTCACAGGTGAGAGGTCACGGTGGGAGATGACTAGTTGTGTACATGAGGGGTGGACATTCAGTCTGAAGAAGGGTCTCGACCCAAATGTTACATATTCCTTCTATCCAGAGATGCCGCCTGTCCCGCTGAGCTACTCCAGCATTTTGTGTCTATCTACAGTGTAAACCAGCATCAGCAGTTCCTTCATCCACCTAAACCTGTACACCAGGGGACCTAGCAGCAGGGCCAAGGAGGGATGCAACATGGATACAGATCATTTAGACACACTAAGTCTCCCACTGACCTTCTAGCTCCCATTTATACTAATCCTAATTATATTCCCCATATTTTTCATCAACTCCCCAGATTCCCAGTTCAGTTTAGTTTATTGTCACATACAATGAGGTACAGTGAAAAGCTTTTGGTGCATGCTAACCAGTCAGTGGAAAGACAGTATACAATTACATTCGAGCCATTTACAGTGTATAGATACATTATAAGGGAATGACATTTAGTTTAAAGCCAGTAAAGTCTGATCAAAGATAGTCCGAGGGTCATCAATGAGGTAGATAATAGTTAAGGACTGCTGTCTTGCTGTGGTAGGATGATTCAGTTGCCTGATAACAGCTGGGAAGAAACCGTCTCAAAATCCGGAGGTGTGCGTTTTCACAATTCTAAACCTGTTGCCCGATGGGAGAGGGGGGGGGGGGGAGAGGGAGTGGCCAGGATGCGAATTGTCCGTGATTGTACTGCTGGCCTTGGCGAGACAGCGCAAGTTATGAAGGGAGTCAATGGAAGCGAGGTTGGTTTGTGTGTTGCGTCCGCAATTTGCTGCAATTTCTTGCGTTCTAGGAGGAGCTGTTCCAAAATCAAGCTGGAATGCATCCTATAAAATGCTTTCTATGGCGCATCTGTAGAAGTTGGTGAGAGTTGCTGGGGTGTTAAGCTTGGAGGGTATAATGGTGTTAAAGGCAGAGCTGTAGTCTATGAATAGGAGTCTGACGTTGGTGTCTCTCTTATCCAGGTGTTCTAGGGATGTGTAGGGCTCGGGCGATGGCGAAATCTAGTGGGTCAGGTCACTGGGTAGACTGGATTTAATGCATTCCATTATTAGCCTCTCAACACATTGCATGATGGTGGATGTCAAGGCCACTGAATGGTAGTCTTTAGGCATGAGATCGGTTACTAAGGACATGGCCAGGAACTCTGTCTGTTGACACTGGAATGTTGCTTTTCGTGGGTTTACCCTCAGGAAGGCCGACCTAACCTCTGCACCAGTCACCCTGGGACGACGCACATTTGTGGTTGAAGGACCAGGCGTCACCGCCCTGTTGGGCTTCTGCTCGAAGCGAGCATAGAGACCATTCAGTTCATCAGATCGGTTGCACCATCGCCAATGATGTTGCATGACCGTGCTTTGCAGCCAGCTTTTCTCTGTATGTCTGAGTGATTATACTGGGACTCAAGATACTCCTGGTATTGTCTTTTTGGCTTTGCGTAGATCATAGACGGCCTTCTTTTACCACTCGGAATCATTTGTCTTGTATGCAGTAGACCTGGCCTTAACCTGTGAATGTCCCTCGTGGTTCATCAATGGTTTCCAGTTGAGGAACACTCAGATTCGACCACTTTCCTATACACTGGGGATAATTTACAGTGGCCAATTAACGTATCAACCTGCACATCTTTGGGAAATAAGTGCATGTTACCCCAACTCACCTAATTTCACCCCATTCTATGCATTTTTCTGCCTGGGACTAGCACTTCATAGTTCTGGACTCTGCGCTACTTATTCTGTGCAAAGGTCTTTGGCATTTACACCAGCAAAACTTTTAAAAGATCTGGATCACCCCTAGTTATCCGCAGTTGTCAGGGAAAGCATGACTAGCCAGTGAACATATTAACCTACTAGATCTCCCGGTTCCTCAACACTTTAACTCCCCCTCCCATTCTCACGATGACCTTTCTGTCCTGGGCCTCCTCCATTGTCCGAGTGAGGCCCAGCGCAAATTGGAGGAACAGCACCTCACATTTCGCTTGGGTAGTTTACACCTCAGCGGTACGAACATTTTCTCCTCTAACTTCAAGTAGTCCTCGCTTTCCTGCTCTCTCCATCCCCTCCCCCTTCCCAGTTCTTTGACAAGTCTTACTTTCTCCGACTCCATTCTAACTCTGTACCGCCCACTCCCCCGACATCAGTCTGACGAAGGGTCTCGACCAGAAACGTCACCCATTCCTTCTCTCCAGAGATGCTGCCTGTCCTGCTGAGTTACTCCAGCATTTTGTGTCTATCTTCGATTTAAACCAGCATCTGCAGTTCTTTCCTAAACATATTAACCATGCAGCTTGTTTAACATTGCCCAACACTGAAATAAACTAAAAGGTTAAAGAAATGGAAAACCTAACAAAATCAGAAGACAGTCACCTCTTTAAATTATAGACACAAGGAATTGCAGATAGTTGTTTAGAAAGAAAGACACAAAGTGCTGGAGTAGCTTGTTGAATCAGGCATTATATCTCTGGAGAAGATGGATAGTCAACGTTTGGGTCGGGTCCCTTCTACAGATTGATTGTAATGGGGGGAGTAAAAAAGGTGGAAAAAAATCAGTCAAGTCTCTGACTGATGCTGGCCAATGTGCCTAGACTTGTTGGTGACCCTATCTACTTGTGATAGGGTGGTCAAACCGCTTTTGGCACATTGGCCTTCATTAGAGTATTGAGTATGTTGGGATGTCATGTTGTATTTATATAGGACATTGTTAAGGCCACATTTAGAGTATTGTGTTCAGTTTTGGGCACCACGTTATAGGAAACATAGAAACATAGAAAATAGATGCAGGAGTAGGCCATTCGGCCCTTCGAGCCTGCACCGCCATTCAATATGATCATGGCTGATCATCCAACTCAGTATCCCGTACCTGCCTTCTCTCCATACCCCCTGATCCCATTAGCCACAAGTGCCACATCTAACTCCCTCTTAAATATAGCCAATGAACTGGCCTCAACTACCTTCTGTGGCAGAGAAATCCAGAGATTCACCACTCTCTGTGTGAAAAACGTTTTCCTCATCTCGGTCCTAAAAGATTTCCCCCTTATCCTTAAACTGTGACCCCTTGTTCTGGACTTCCCCAACATCGGGAACAATCTTCCTGCATCTAGCCTGTCCAACCCCTTAAGAATTGTGTAAGTTTCTATAAGATCCCCCCTCAATCTTCTAAATTCTAGCGAGTACAAGCCGAGTCTATCCAGTCTTTCTTCATATGAAAGTCCTGACATCCCAGGAATCAGTCTGGTGAACCTTCTCTGTACTGCCTCTATGGCAAGAATGTCTTTCCTCAGATTAGGAGACCAAAACTGTATGCAATACTCCAGGTGTGGTCTCACCAAGACCCTGTACAACTGCTGTAGAACCTCCCTGCTCCTATACTCAAATCCTTTTGCTAGGAAAGATGTTGTCAACCTTGAAAGGATGCAGAGAAGATTTACAAGGATGTTACCAAGATTCAAGGGCCTGAGCTATAGGGAGTGGTTGAGCAGGCTCTATTCCTTGAAGTGTAGGAGATTGAGGTGTGATCTTATCGAGGTGTACAAATTCATGGGAGGAATAGATTGGATAAATTGGATAAACAGAGTCTCGGGCCCAAAGTAGGGGAAATCAAGAACCAGAGGATATCGTTTTAAGGCGAGGGGGAAAATAGGAACCCGAGGTATAACTTTTTCTTTTTACACAAAGGGTGGTGGGTGTATGGAACAAGCTGCTGGAGGAGGCACAATTGCAACGCTTAAGAAACATTTGGACAGATACATTGGATAGGAGAGGTTTGGATGCATGTGGGCCAAATGCAGGCAAGCTAGTGTACATGGGGCATGTTAGGCAGAGTGGGCAGGTTGGGTTAAAGGGCCTGTTTCCATGTTTTTAGACTAAATGACTGTTTGGGGCAGGACAAAACCTGGCAAGTGATAGGTAGATATAGGTGGGGGGGTTGATGTCAGGTGGTTGGACAAAGGCAGGAGATGAAAAGGAAAAATATGTGACATAAGGAGCTATGGATAGAAGTTGCTTAAAATATGAGGCCAGAGGAAAGAAAACAGGTGGAAAGAGATAGGAGGAGGAAGGTAGAAATGGGTGCATATCCAGGTGGGCACAGGGAAAAGGGAGGGGAATGGTATTTGTGGAATAGTTTCAGTATCTAAAATTGTAGAATTCAATGCTCATATTGTGTTAGGCTGTACGTTACCCAAGCAGAAAAGGTGAAGCTGTTCCTCCAGTTTGCACTTGGTCTCACTCTAGCAATGGAGGCTCAGGTCAGAAGAGTCAGTATGGGAATGGGGAGGGAAGTTGAAATGGTTAGCAGCCAAGAAATCCAGTAGGTCTTGGCAAACCAAGCATCGGTGAAACAGTCGCCGAGTCTATAGGATCTTTGAGCCTAACCGCGTAAACATTGAATTCTCCAAATTTAGGTCAGTAACACGTATACAATTTGGAATTGCACCAAATACATCGCTAAAAACGCCACTTTAATTCATTGCATATGTCGCGACCAGAAATTCAGTTGAACAGAATTGTTAACTACCACCAGGTGGCAGCCGAAGTCCGGAAAAGCAATCCGAGGGGAAACACGAAAGGCTGGCAATATTTACAAAAAATAAAGCGTCTGTGGCGACCTGTCGCTAAATGAATAAGGTGGAAAAAATCAGGAAATCTAAAAAGGAAACAGTTGCAAGGGTTTATAGGCAAATTCCTGTTCATAGTAGTTCGTTCCTTCAGTCTCTGTGGCACCATTCAGAAACAAGACAGCACAGATTCTTAAATGGTTGTTCTTGTGACGCTACTTTGCCACAAATCCTTCGATAAGATGTGAAAAAATAACTAAACATGGAAGGGGGCAAGCTAAATGCTCGTGAGAACCTGTCTAATTATTGAATTTGCATATTAGTAAATATCATGGTTTAAATCTGCGCAAATTCATCGTCCAACTCAGTCATATAGCGTGGAAAAAGCCCTTCAGCCCAACCTGGCAATGGAGGCTCAGATCAGAACAGTCAGTATTGGAATGCGGAGGGAGGTTGAAATGTTTAGCAGCCAAGAAATCCAGTAGGTCTTGGCAAACCAAGCATCGGTGAAACAGTCGCCGAGTCTACGCTTGATCTCGCCGATCTACGAACCTCTTTCTCATCTGGTAGGAAGAAATGTTTCGGATGAGAAGGAATTACTAAACAAAGGAGTTACATTTTATTGTGTATTTTGTGTTCTTTTTTCAGTTGTATCGCTGCTGGCAAATTCATTTCACTGTACCTCAGTTGGTGCATGTGACGAATATACTAGATTTACATAGCTGTCGTCTAACCTGGTGACGAGACAAATACAGACGGCATTTATTTGTATGGGGTAGGCCTTTACCATGAAATTTGAAAAACGCCTGCCCAGAGATGCAGGGTTCAGATAAAGTTAATTTACTGGCATTTTGTGTCTATTTCAGTAAACCTGTATCTGTTATTCTGAAGTCTGAAGAAGGGTTTCGGCCCGAAACGTCGCCTATTTCCTTCGCTCCATAGATGCTGCTGCACCCGCTGAGTTCCCCCAGCAATTTTGTGTACCTTCTGTTATTCTTCATGTCTTTCATTTACTTGGATTCAAGCTCATTCCTAATTTTCTATTCATAACGTATCTATTCCTCAGCGTATAGATTTACACGCACCTGTACTGATTATGAATACAAAAGTCATTTTTTTAATTAAGTGAATCCAAACTAACATATGCCTTCCCCCATTCTGAACTAAACTATTTCAAGTAGGTATTTCAAGCAGGGCTCACTTTCGCCGTCACTTAGTTAATAATTAATCGGCACCTCGACCCCATGAACCATTGCTGCAAAGTCTACAAACTCTTCATCTAGTAAAATCATTATCGACCTGTTGAAAATGTTTGACGCAGCATTCACAATTCTCGTCCATAAATCACACAGGTGTTACGCTTCATGTCCCCTATGTGGGGTGATATCCAAAATAAGACGTGGGATTTGGCCAACGTACAAATGAAAAGCAGCTTCCTCCTACTTAGCTTCTTTGAAATAAAGACCAACATTTCATCTAGCTTTTTGATCACTTGTTGCCACGTGGAACCTGTAGCCTTTTTGATGCGTGTATTAGGTTATCTACGTGTATCTACTAGTAAAGAAAATATTCGAATTTACCCTGATATTCGAAATGATTGATCTCACACTTCAATATATCTGCCAATTAATTTAACACTTGTATTGTTGCAATTGCACTCGCCATCCCTACGTTACTGTTTCTAGTGATTTAATATAATCTGGAAATTTGGATTACATTTTCCATTCTTTCAGCCAGATCACAGGTAAACAAAACACAGGTTCCACACAATCCCCACAAGGACCACACTTCTCACAACCCATCGGTGTGTCAGTTTCTGATAACTCAATTACCAAACTAATAGAAACATAGAAAATAGGTGCAGGAGTAGGCCATTCGGCCCTTCGAACCTGCACCGCCATTCAATATGATCATGGCTGATCATCCAACTCAGTGTCCTGTACCTGCCTTCTCTCCATACCCCCTGATCCCTTTAGCCACAAGGGCCACATCTAACTCCCTCTTAAATATAGCCAATGAACTGGCCTCAACTACCTTCTGTGGCAGATTATTCCAGAGATTACTACTCTCTGTGTGAAAAATGTTTCCCTCATCTCGGTCCTAAAAGACTTCCCCCTTATCCTTAAACTGTGACCCCTTGTTCTGGACTTCCCCAACAATCTTCCGGGAACAATCTTCCTGCATCTAGCCTGTCCAACCCCTTAAGAATTTTGTAAGTTTCTATAAGATCCCCCCTCAATCTTCTAAATTCTAGCGAGTACAATCCTTCATAACGCGATTTCGCCTCGTGTTATTCAATGACCTCCTTTGTTAAATAAACATATTCCAGAAAATAACAAAAATAGAAATTATTTAACGAAGTCTTATTTAATATTTATTTTTCAATTTATAACTGTATTCGTTAGCAGTGTTCCAACGGAAAGACAGTAAACAAACATTTGGTTAAATTTAAATAATAAATGATCGAGTAACTTCAGTTTAAAGCACTGAGCCGAGTCAGCGTGCATCCGTATCACATTTAACTCCCTCTTCAAAGTGACCCCTGTAAAACTGTGATAGCCTGCTTGCTTTATTTCTTCCAGTCACTGGCAAATGAAACGCATTTCAAATGGGGGTCTAGCATCTGAGAGCAGAGCGGATTATACCGTTCGGTGCGGTCGGGGGCAGTTTCGCTCATTACTTTTCAAAATGAAAACAGCTACCGAAGCCGGAAAACAAGGTTAAAAGAAAGTCCGCCTGGTTCAATTTGAATGCTCGTTATATGTTGGTTACTATGCGTTGATAACAACGTTTTTGGACAAAACGCACCGTGCGCTTCCGTCTGCAGTTCGCAACCAGTGGAGAATTTAACCCAGATTTGGTCCGAGGTTTTCCACAGCCGTTCACAGTTCACAATTTAAGCGAGGACTTTGTGTGATTTTAGCCGAAGCATTTCATTGCAGTTGACCTTTATCCTACTGTAGTTCCCTTGCTTCCCCCCAATAGTTCATTTTAGATTCTGCACATTCTAAATATCACATTCATTTTCATAAATTCATACGACATAAGAGCCGAATTAGGCCATTAGGCCCATCTAGTCATCTATGCCAATCGATCGTGACCGATCTATCTTTCCCTCCCATCATCTTAGACACCATTACTACTAATCAATAACCTATTAATCTCCGCTTTAAAAATACCCAATGACCTGGCCTTCGCCGCCGCCGTCTGTGGCAATGAATTCCTAAAGATATGCCTCCTCTTTTTGTTAATTTTAAATAAATTCCTCCTCCTTTTGTTGTTATTAATGTAGCAGGTGCCTTACCTTTCGGCAAATTATTAAATCTAATTTTCTGTCGAAATTCGGTTTGACTATTGCTGCGGACAATCAATCCTTCAAACTTCACTCTCCATGGTCTCCACATTACCATGCATACTCCTTATTCCCCCCAAATTACTTGTTGATCCCTGGCTTTGAAGTGTAAGCAGAACTGTCCATTCCAACATCACGATCACGTCTCCCCATCTGATTAACACGACGACCCAGTTTGAAAACATTCTCTCGGAAAACGTGTGCTTGGTGGAACATTATTTCGTCTTTTGCGAGATAGGAATAAAGGTAGAAATGATTAAACTAAACAACAATGTAGTATTTTCTGTGCGAGAGTTACAAGCAGAATATGAAGTTAAGAAACTACGTCTATTTACTTGTTACGTTGGCCGAGTTCGGTGGTTTTGTTTTTATTATTGATTTGGCAGATTGAGTCCGACCAGACAGCGAAGCGGAATAATGTTAAATTCCGTGTCATTTCTTACAAACTTCCTTCAGCTTCTCCAACGCCTTGATAGAAAATAGGATTTTAAAATCTTCGAGCGACTGGATTATTGCAGCTGGGAGGAATGCCAAACGAGCGGTAACGTGCGCGTTTACTGCTGGCGACCTACTTGCCAGCCATTCGTGATCTTATGTTTATGAAGTTTTCGAAGTTATGAAGTTGCGTGCGAGTCCCGGCCGCGGAAGGAGGAGAGAGACGCGCTGTTGGTGACTGCTCGCACCGGCAGGTGGTGCTTTAGCCCCGCATCGCTCCAACGTGTTGCCTCTCGCTGACGTGCGATCACACCAACTGGAGGCCCACTATGGTAATGACCCGATTTTTTTTTTTCCTCCTTAAACGATCGATGTAGATCGAGAGACGAGCAACAAAAAAAAGATGAATGAACCGGGTCAGATCAATTGTCATGCGGACGGGTCGGCTCAGTACAGGAACATGGAGAAGGGCAGATAACCGGCCAGCGCGCTTTGAAGGGAATAATCGCTGCTAAAGACCAAGTGAGTAAACATAAGGGAGAAACCGGAGCTCCTCAATTTCATCACTTTTGGTCATTTCCAGGAACCTTCAGTTACATTATTGCACTTTTTTTATTCTCCCTTACAGATGCCTGTGGGTAAGGACTTATTTTACAGAGGCATCGACTGGTTTACTTGTCACATATTGTTCACCCGCCTGAACCATGAAGGTGCGATGTTTCTTTCTTCTCTTCTACTTCGCCGTCGGCAAAGGCCGGTCGCAAAAAGCCCTCGAAACTATCAAGATTGCCATCGTGCTGCCTCACAACAACACCAACTACCCGTGGGCTTGGCCGCGAGTGGAACCTGCCATCCAACTGGCCATCGAGAGGATTAACCAGGACAAGGATCTGCTCAACGGCTACGCGCTCACCTACATGTTCAAGAGCAGCGAGAAGGACGGCCGCTGCTCCGACACCCTCGCCCCGTTCAACGCGGTGGACTTCAAGATGAAGCACGACCCTGATGTGTTCGTGGGTCCGGGCTGTACCTACGCCGCTGCCCCTGTGGCCAGGTTCTGCAGCCACTGGAATCTGCCCATGGTCACCGGCGGAGCGTGGGCATTCGGCTTCGACAACAAGACGGGGGACTTCAATACCACCATCCGCACCGGCCCCAGCTACACCAAACTTGGCGAATTCGCCAAACACATCCACGAGACTTTCAACTGGACCTCCAGGGCAGCCCTGATTTACTTTGACTTAAAGATGGACGACCGTCCCTTCTACTTCACCGGGGAAGGGATTTACACCACTCTGGAGACAGAGTTCCCAAACATGACGATGAAATCCGAATACCTCGTGAATCAAGAGCTGCGCCAGGCAGAGATCATCGACATTATACAATTCATTAAGGACAATGCCAGGAGTAAGTGGATTCCCAGACCCCACCCTTCCTTTGAATGTGGTTAAAGCGAATAGGGTTGATGTTTTATAGGTAGCAGCTCATATGCAAGAAAATATGTGCCCTGTGCTCGCTAATCCTGGAATGCAAGCTTCAGAGGGGAGAAGTCAGTAAATGATGTAATATTTTACATCTTTACAGTTGAGGTTGGGTTTCCACCATTGGTGCTGCTGGCTTCTTGCTCTTTAACACGCACGTTTTAAAAGTAGCAAACCAACCCATTGCGCTCATTGATTTCCGCCGCTTTGCTTGACCGCGTTAGTGCGTCGAGGTCCGTTTAAATCAGAGTGAAACGGTATTTTGCTGCTTGCTCGGGGGGGGGGGGGTACGGTTCCCTGCTATTGAAAGGGAAGCGGGATCAACCGGGCTTTCCAGTTTGCGAAATCACATCAAATTAAAAAATAAACGATGCGTTGGTTGCAAAAAGGGTTAGATGCAACCTCGAGATTTTACCTGTTAAATGGAGGTGGTTCCGATTCAGAGCATCACACGTTCAAAGTGGCAAAGCGGTACCCAAGTTCCCCACGCAAAGACACATGTGTCCTGCAGTTACGATCCGCGCGGCACTGATAGCTGAAACAATAAGGAGGTTAGCTTGTAGGGAGGAAGAGCAGAATCTGGTTTAAACCGAAGAAAGACACAAAAAGCTGGAGTAACTCATCGGGTCAGGCAGCATCTCTGGAGATGAGGAATAGGTGACGTTTCGGGTCGAGACCCTTCTTCAGAAGGAGGTTCGTTTGTTGGAGAAAGGGAGCGGAGGTGGCTTGCCATACGATTTGTTAAATTTATGAGAAATCGTATGATAAGAGACAGTGTGCGAAATCGTTGCCTTTGTCGGGTGGCGCAGACTACATTGGAGATTAAGACTTCGTGCGAGAGTATTGGACCACAAATGCAGACTGCGGATAGAGAAATATATCATTTGGCTTTTACAGTGCGCTGTAACTCACAGTAATGAATCATAGAACACACAACTCTAAATTGATAACAGGCAACTTAGAGCAATTGATCGATCAATCGGTTCATTTAAGCAGCGGGCACAAGGTGCGTCCCGACAATTAATCTTAGCATATTTTTATTGCACAACGAGTACGTTTACTTTTTAGCGACGGCGATTCATTTTGTTTAAAATTGCTGAACTAAAAAATAAATCCTGCTTGAAAAATAGCCTATCTTTGGTGAAAAGGATATTTCTTTTGTTGAAGGGGTACACGATCACTTTTCTGTTTAATGAGGCTCTTGTTATGTACAAATACAGCTTCGGTTTACACCGCGTCACTGGGTTCTCTTTTCTTTCAGTCATCTACATATGTTTCCCGTTGGAAGAGTTTCGGGAGATGATGTTGTACGCGCAGAAGGAAGGTCTGACAGATGGAGACTATGTGTTTTTCTACGTGGATCTCTTGGGCGAGAGTCTGAGAAGGAAGTCAACCGGACAGTCCACCTACAAACCCTGGGAAAATAACCACAGCAGTGAACCACTCCTCAAAGAGGCTTTCAAAGTACGCACATTTCTTTCAACTTCATGGTGTGCGAATACCTTTTCTAATCGGGGTACTTCGCCTGCAGCAAGCTAGTCACGTAGATTTGTAAAACAACGGGTTTCATAAAATGCCTTGTTCACGTTTCATTTAAAGAGCCATCCTTCGTTAATTCATTCTATTAAGAAACCATGAAAGTAATTAAAGGAAGATAAGTAAGTCAACCATCGAGCCTGTTTAGCTCGTCCAATTAGATCGCGGTTAATCATGTTAGTGTGGATAGACACAAAATGCTGGAGTAACTCAGCGGGTCGGGCAGCAGCTCTGGAGAAAAGGAACAGGTGACGTTTCGGGTCGAGAATCTTCTTCAGACTGAGACCCAGTGGAGAGGGAGACATAGCGATATAGATAATGATATCGAGATATATAACAGATTAATGCAAAAAAAAACAAACAAACGATTGTTAAGGAAACAGGCCATTGAGTTACATTTAAGTGTGTCTCAATTGAAGTACTTTTATATTTAAACCCCAAGATAATCTTACCATTAAAAAAATTAATACCATCAGAGCAACAAAACATAGTAATGATGGGCCACACAAGAAAATAACTTTCATGGTAGAGTTGTGCTTTGGTAATATGTGCTATATCACGAATGGGTTCACGGTTCACATCCACTCATTTTGAATATGCTGGCAATTCAGAAAACTCCACCCTCATATGTTATAAAGCGTCCAAACATTTTTCACACAGAGAGTGGTGAATCTCTGGAATTCACTGGCACAGAAGGTAGTTGAGGCCTGTTCATTGTCTGTATTTAAGAGGGAGTTAGATGTGGCCCTTGTGGCTAAAGGGATCAGGGGTTATGGATAGAAGGCAGGTACAGGATACTGAGTTGGATGATCAGCCACGATCATATTGAATGGTGGTGCAGGCTCGAAGGGCCGAATGGCCTACTCCTGCACTTAATTTCAATGGTTCTATGTTTCCCTCTCCTCACCCCTCTCCCTCTCCCACCCATCCCTCCCTCCCCCACCCCCTTACCTCTCTACGCCACCCCCTTCCCTCTCTCCACCCGCCCCCTTCCTCCTACCCCTCTGTCCCTCTTCCATCACTCCCCCTACCCCTCTCCACCTCCCTCCCCACTCTTCCACCTCTCCCTCTTCCCCCTCCACTCTCCCTCCCCACTCTTTCCCCTACCTCCCCATCCACCCCCTCCCCCACATCTCTCTCCCCACCCCCCTCTCTCCTTTCCCTCCCAAATCTGTCCCGTTTCATCCACCTCCTCTCCCCTCCCTCCCCTCTTCACATCCCTCCTCCCCCCACCTGTGTGTTTGGGGGGTGGTTAATGTGAGTTTGATGCCGCTGCCCCCCCTCCCCCCCCCCGCAAAACGCCGTTGGGGAAACAGACCCAACGGGTCTGCACTTGGTCTAGTAACATATAGATTTCTCAGTGCTGAGCTTGTGGTTTCTGCAAGCCTTGCTACATATTTCAAAGATTGGTTGTCAAACTCCATGATTTACCACATTGTTACAGCCCACTGCGCTGCTCGAGAAAGTCACATGAACCAAGAATAATTGCAATGTTTCATTTTCTAGTCAGTGATGATCATCACCTACCGGCATCCCGAAGGCCCGGAGTATTCTGATTTCCAGGAACATTTACGGGAAAGAGTAAAAAATGGGCCAAATATCGATATGGACAATTCTCTGGTAAGTGCTGGCTGAAATACAGACTGGAAAGTTAGTTCTTGATTATCAAAGCGATTAATTAACATAACGACATAACCGAGATAGGGATCTATGAGAATACAGATGGATGGAGCAATCTCTTCCCTCCTTAACTCGCAGTGAAGTGGGTAAGCTTAGAATATCCCAAATATGCTCAGGGAACTATATCTGATTATCATTTTGCAAGCTGACCACGTGTTATGTGTGTTTAATGTTTTAATTAAGCAAACTATGAAGCATGCCCAGTTGTTGCTCATCAAATTGTAGTTCTTCTGAAAATAAGTCTATCTTGCAGATTTGTTGTAACAAATGTGGCACTGTTCATTTTCTTGGATGTTTATTCCTTCATAGAAGAGGCAATTCCTGAAGAAAGTATAGTATTAGCAGAATTAGAGAGAAATCTGTAGTTTGGGTGACATTCTTGACCCTATAATCAAACATCATTTTCTAATTAGTAAGTTGTTGCACTAGGTCTTCTGTTACTATGTTATGCATAAAGTGAACACTATGTTATGCATAAAGTCAACACCTGGGCTAAATGCAAATGCAAAGTAATTTTTTTGTGTGCTCACAGTTGTGGGAGTTTGATGTGTGATGATTTCAGAACAAAGTTCATTGTATTAAATGCTGCTTTTTCAGTGTTTACCTTATGAGAAATGTTGCAAGTGTCTTTAAGTTAATTTTATTTCTCCAGTGTGTCCATTTTATGCAATAGCCTATAAACAGTGAACAATCAAAATGTAATAATACAAGGTCAATTGGTAGGTGCTTTGATGTCCATCATCTCTTGTGTCATTCTCCTCACGAAAATGAATCTCACGTAATTTGTATAATTGACTAATGTAAAGTGTCTTGGAATATAAGATTTCTATCTTGTTCTTATGCTATTAATTGCTGGTGCTTCTTACTCATGATCTCTAATGTATTAACAAACACATTGTGTGTTTTTGGGACCTTCATGCTATTTACTCTATTTTTCCCATATTCCAGTATTGTTTTCAATATCCCTACTTATTAATCAATTCATAAGTAAGAAGCAGATGAATAGCACTTGTTAAGTGAAGTCAGTTTAAGCATCATGTACGACATCTGTTAGAATGCATTATATGTATGTATGTATGTAATGTTATTTGGTTAATTTTTTACAATGCAAAGCACAAATGAGTAAAACACTGCTGGAGGAACTCACCGGGACAGGTAGATAGTATCTGATTCACTGAGTTCCTCCAGCACTTTGTGATTTGCTCAAGGTTCCAGCATCTGTCGTCTCTTGTGCCTCTGACACAAGTGAGTAAATAGGTTGAGAAGCATAATTCAATTCCATTGTCATGTACTTATGGAAATTGCTTTCTTCTTTAACTACAAAATCTAGGCTCATGTTTATAGGCAGTTAATTATTTTGTGATATGTTGTATCTTGCGATACACGTCACCTGAACTATAAAATAATTACAATTACTGTACATTCCCAATTAATGTCAGAATGAATTCTGGTTCTTTTCTGATGTAATCCCACATTTACCTCCAAGACAACTATTGTGCAACCAATATTTGTTGCTGCCTCTATTAGCTCTGGTTTCCTGGTATTCTGTAGGTTAATTATCTACTGTAGTATAACGCATTGTTTGTTTACCAAACAGATATACCAGCTGGCCTCTGCAGTTTATTGTAACTTGTGACAGAGTATTTTTCCTCATAGACACACAAAAGCAACATTCTATTTTGGGTATATTGGAGCTGATGCTGGTTTGCATCTTTAAGCTAGACATTAATACTATGCAGATTATGTACCGATTTTCTATATACTTTTTGGAATATTGTTGAAATATATGGAGCAAAATCAAATTGTATATTTGGACAACCTGATATTATTTCCTGAAATGTCGCTGTCACGACTTGTGGAACAATTTGGAATATTACCCCATAACTTTCAAAATTGACACTGCTTACCATTATCCTTTGTGAAAATTACTTCTTCTCACCACACTAGCATATTCAATACAGAAATCTAGAAGTTACTCATGATGAGATACCCCTATTTCATCTTGTGTTCCAATCTGAAAAATTGCCCTATAATAAAAACTGTTTTAAGGGGCAAGGGAATCGCTTCACGGAGCCTGCAGAAGTTTTATGCATGGATTTCTTCAATGTAAACATTGAGCATCATCCCTTCATTATTGATCATTTCATATTTGGGGTCATGTTTTTAGTCTGTTAATTCTGCAGTGTGCTAAAGATAAGGATGCATTTTATAAATTAAAAAAAATCCAACAAACATGGAGTAACAAAAGTTTCTAACTCAAATCGTTTGAGTCTACAGATGGCCAGCAACATGGAGCTAGTGACGTGGATTTTTTTGAGGCAAAAAAATAAATGGTTGGAGGAACTCAGCAGGTTAGGCAGCATCTGTGGAAGGAAAAGGACAGGCAATGTTTCGGGTCAGCGCCCTTCTTCAGACTGGGAAAGGGAATTGAACGAAGTTCCCTCCACAGATGCTGCCTGACCTGCTGAGTTCCTAGAGCAGTTTGCTTTTTGCATAAGATTCCAGCATCGGGTGTCCTTTGTCTCTCTTTTTTCTACTCACCATTTTCATTGTAAACCCATTGAAAATATTGGACCCTGTTTAAATAAATAAAGATTAGTAGTGTATAGATATATTGCAATTATCAGCGACTATTTTCAGGGGTAACAAATTCACGGTGAAAGTTCAGCTTCAGCCAATGCTATCAGGCCATTTCTCGTGTTATGATCCTAAAAATGATTTAGAATGAACACTGTGTTAATAGTGTTAACTGTAAATAAGTGTATATCGCTGATAAAACTAAGAATGATAAAACATGAATATTTTAAATCGTACTTTCGGAATAAGAATTGTAGTCCTTTTTTTTGATTTATTGGCTTTCAAAATGCCATTCTAACATCATCACTGATAGATCCCTGGAATCAATCACTGTTGCAAAATAAAAGTAAAAATAAAATGAATCAAAGACATGATTTAGAGTGGAGTCAAATTTTACAGAAGTAAAAATAAGCTCAAATGTCGTCAGAAACATTCTCCAGACTTATCTTTCAGTGCAGCTCCTGAAGGATTAAATGCAGGCTGCGGAATAGTATTTATTTAGCATAAATAAACAAATCAAGAGAAAGATAAATAATGACCATTTCGACCAATGCATTTTTCTTCAGGGGTGGTTATCTTGTTTGTTCTTTGTAATCACATTGGATTTTGCTACATTAAACAGCCCTACCACCTTCAGCTAATTTACCCTGCATGATAGACTAGGTATACTGCTGCTCAAAATATTTAGCTGTGGAATAATTAACTTTTAAATTTAAACTTTGGAGGGATTTCAGTTGCATGGCTGTTTATTTAAGACGAATTGAAACCTCAAATACTTTGGATTTGCTTTTGGATTTTATAATCGTTTTCTTTAGGTTATTTTAAAAGGTGATTATTGAATATTGTACATTGAGAATGTTTTTGTCTTTCATGTAATTATTTAGACTTTTTAAAATTTGGTTTAGAGATACAGAATGGAAACAGGCCCTTTGGGCCATTGAATCCATGCCAGCCACTGATCACACATCCCCGCTCTCTTCACTATACGAGCAATTTTTACAGGTCTAACCTACACATTTATACAGACCTAATTAACCTCCAATCACGCACATCTATGGGAGGAAATTGGTGTACCTGGAAGAAACCCATATGGTTATAGGGACAAACTCCACATAGACAGCACCCGAGGTCAGGATTGAACACAGGTCTCTGGCACTGAGAGGCAGCAGCTCTACCAGCTGCATCACTGTGCCGCATAAACGATCATGTAGCAAGGATCAGTGTAGTGGATTGCAGTGGCAGGACTCAAACATTCAATTTTCTGATCATACCCCACCCTTGCTACTGGAATCAGACGGCTTCCCCATTAGGCCACATTCCTGATTAAATGAGGGTACTTATTTAAATGTTCGTGGTTTCTGAAATCATTTGGAAATAAAAGGTGGTTTCGAAATTTCAACGTAATATTTAGTATGATGCTTGCTGTATTTTAATGGCTACTATTTTTAAAGGTCACTCTCTGCTGGCTGGCAATTATCCCATTCCTTCACGTTATTGGATCAGAAGCCTGGAAAGCCCTGTTTAGTGGCAGTTTTGGGGTATTTCAAGGCAATTTACCAAATCAAGGCAGTTAGCATGTGGAATAAATGTTGACCTTGTCTGAGGTACCCAAATCCCATGAATTAATGATTTAACACAGGGGCACAGCTAGTAGAGCTGCTGCCTCACAGTGCCAGAGACCCAGTTTCAATCCAGACCTCAGTGTGTGGAGTTTGTGCATTCTCTCTGTGACAGCGTGGGTTTCCTCCAGGTGCTCTGGTTTTCACCCACATCCCAAAGACATGCGGGCTTGTAGGTGACGTGACCTCTGTAAATTGCCCCTAGTGTGTAGGGAGTGGCTGAGAAGTGGGGGTATCATAAACTAACGTGAATGGGTGATCGATGGTGGGCCCAAAGAGCCAGTTTCCATGCTGTGTCTCTAAACTCAAATCAACAATTCAGAATGGGAATGTCATGGGGTTGAGGTTTACTTTGAATCAAGTTCTTTTCGGATATCGCTGCATTATCAGATACCTGCTCTCTTGCAGGAAGTATTAAAACAAATATTTTGTTCAAACGGTTCTGTGAGATCTCTTGAGCACTGTAATCTTAATTAGTTTCATATTCGTCTTGGGGGGAAAAAGATATATTTAGGTATGCCAGTGTTCTGAAAATGTTTCAAGGAGTTTGGCCAGAACAGAGCCAAATATACAGCTGAGCATGCATTTGTCGGGTTCTCCACAAGTACAGAATTGTGATTTTTTTTTTCAAGGGTAGATGATGATGAGATCATAAGGGATAGTAGTAGAATTAGGCCATTTGGCCCTTCAAGTGTACTCCACCATTCAATCATGGCTGATCTATCTCTCACTCCTAAACCCATTCTCCTGCCTTCCCCACATAACATCTACACCTGAGAGCTGATAATTGTACTTTCGGAATCAAGAACCATAGGTTGAAAGTCGGGGAGGGGGGTGGGGGTGGAATTTAATAGGAAGCTGAGGGGAAACCTTTTTACACAAAGGCTGCTGGGTATATGGAACGGGCTGCTGGAGAAGGTGGTTGAGGCAGTTACTATCACAATGTTTAAGAAACATTTGGACAGGTACATGGATAGGAAAGGTTTGGAGGGATATTGGCCAAACGCAAGCAGGTGGAACTAGTGTAGATGGGACAATTTGGTAGGCTTGGATGAATTGAGTCAAAGGGCCGTACGATTCTATGATTATATAGAACAACTAGCCATCAACGAGACCAGAACAGCCTGATCCTGTTCATTTAAAGTTGCTCAAATTATATCACTGATCAATTCTCCAGGGAAGAGGATTCAAGAACCAGAGGACATAGATTTAAGATGAGAGGGCAAGATTTAATAGGAACCTGAGGAACAACCTTTTCACTCAGAGGGTGGTGGGTATATGATATGAGTTGCCATTTGAGGCAGGTACTATAACAATTTATGAAAGACACTTTGACACTGGACAGGTACATGGACATGAAAGGTTCAGAGGGATGGGGGCAAATGGGACTAGCTTAGATGGGACATCTTGGCCAGCATGGATGAGTTGGGCCGGAGGGCCTGTTTACATGCTGTATCAATCTATAACTCTATGACTAACTTTTGTTTGCTCAGTGCAAATATATCCTGGATATTAGCTGGGATAGATTACATAACCCAGATTGGCCATAGTAAAGATAAACACTTGGGATCTGGACTTTCTGCTGGATTCACAGATTGTTTTGGTGGATTATGTTAAAAAATGAGGAATTCAGTGCAGAAATCCTGTAACATGTGCACAGGCCACTACAAAGGAGGTTCTGCTTCGTTTTAGCACAGTTTGTAGTTCAGACATTAGCCAGTTATATTCACATCTCCATCTTGCAATTATTTGTCAGTTACTTTGACCCTAAGAAGTACATTGTAGTAGCTTTTGAGTATAGTTTTTAAACATTTGTTATAAAAACTGGCTACCATACAATAATGTAAATACAAATTTGTTCTGTCTGGTATTTGGTCACCGTCAGTTATTTCCAATGTTGTATTACTCACAGGAGGTGGACTGGAAAAGAATTGATGGACTTATTTCTTGTTGGATTAATTAAATATCAACTTGCTAAATACACCAAGGAATTATTTCCTCAAGCAAAAAAGTTTTTTTAAACCTGCCTTTTGAAATGCTGCTGGCATCACAGGTCCATGGCAGATTTCACTTTCCATGTTATGCCATTGGTGGCAAAACTCAAGGTTTAGAAAACTTCCCACAGCTAACCCCATATAAATTGAATTATATGACTTTTTTGGTTGTTTAGTTTAAAGATACAGAGTGGAAACAGGCCCTTTGGCCCACCAAGTCCATGCCGACCTGCGATCCCCACGCATTAACACTAATCTACACATACTAGGGCCATTTCTTTAAGTACCCTGTGATGCAGAGCATCAGGCCCTGGGGATTTATCAGCCTTCAGACCCATCAGTCTACCCAACACCATTTCCTGCCTAATGTGAATTTCTTTCAGTTCCTCCGTCACCCTGAAGTCAGATGCTATCCAAGTAGAGACAAACTAGTTTGTTCTGATAGGCCTTGCGGAAATAAGGTTACAAGGTAATGTTATGTAATGTAATGTTAAAATTGTACAAGGCATTGGTGAGGCCAATTCTGGAGTATGGTGTACAATTTTGGTCGCCTAATTATAGGAAGGATGTCAACAAAATAGAGAGAGTACAGAGGAGATTTACTAGAATGTTGCCTGGGTTTCAGCAACTAAGTTACAGAGAAAGGTTGAACAAGTTAGGGCTTTATTCTTTGGAGCGCAGAAGGTTAAGGGGGGACTTGATAGAGGTTTTTAAAATGATGAGAGGGATAGACAGAGTTGACGTGGAAAAGCTTTTCCCACTGAGAGTAAGGAAGATTCAAACAAGGGGACATGACTTGAGAATTAAGGGACTGAAGTTTAGGGGTAACATGAGGGGGAACTTCTTTACTCAGAGAGTGGTAGCTGTGTGGAATGAGCTTCCAGTGAAGGTGGTGGAGGCAGGTTCGTTTTTATCATTTAAAAATAAATTGGATAGTTATATGGATGGGAAAGGAATGGAGGGTTATGGTCTGAGCGCAGGTATATGGGACTAGGGGAGATTATGTGTTCGGCACGGACTAGAAGGGTCGAGATGGCCTGTTTCCGTGCTGTAATTGTTATATGGTTATATGGTTATTATAAGGTGATCAAAGCTGGAATCTCTGTGTAGAGGGATATTCAACACAGGATATTCAAGCAGGAAGGAGAATATGATGGAGTAGATTTGCTGATTTAACAAAAATAAAGTTGCTCGATGTGCAAGACAGTTTAGGCTTAAATGATGTAGAGTCCATTTGGGGGGAAGGGAAAAGAAAGCAAGGGTTAGATGACAGTGGTAGGGGTGGTGTGTAGGTTCCCAAATAATAACCACAGAAAGTAGAAATAATGGGGAGGATAGACACAAAGTGCTGGAGTAACCCAGTGGTTCAGGCAACATCTCTGGAGCAAAAGGATGGGTGACGTTTCGGGTCTGTACCCTTCTTCAGGCTTGATGGAGGAGTCTGAAAAAGGAAGCCGACCAAAGCGTCACCCATTCTGTTTCTCCAGAGCTGCTGCCTGACCCGTTGAGTTACTCCAGCACTTTGTGTCTACCTTCGGTATATACCAGCATCTGCAGTTCCCTTCTACACAATGATGGGGAAAAGGTGGGTGTAAAGAGAGTCATACATTACTTATCATTTTAATTTTAATGTAGATTGAGTTAATCAATTTTGAAATGGTAACCATGTGAATATACTGCGGGTATATTTGGATTAGTTTACCAGAGCAATATGTTATGGAGCCAACTAGGAAACAGGTTATTTAATATCTTGTAATAAGAGACTGGTGTAATAAATGCTCTTACAGAGCCATTAATAGAGTAATAGGAAGCAATGATTACAACTTGGTAGAATTTAGCAACTAGTCTTATAGTCAGAAACTTGGGACTGAAATAACTATGTTAAACCCAAATAAAATAAATTACTACAGAACTTACAGAAGAATTGGCTAATGAACTGCAGACTGGGCAGATAGATTAGCAAATAAGAGCGTCAAAGTAGGCATCCCTTGAAAAGATTTTGCATATGTAGGAAGGAATGTTGACTGACCCTGATTAACCCATTATTTTCCAAATCATCTCCAATAGCTTCCCTACCTCTGACGTGAGGTTCACCAGCCTATAATTCCCTGGATTCTCTCTACAGCCTTTTTTTTAAAGTAAAGGACAACATTAGGAATGAAGAAATACAATGGGGAACCCCAATGCAACTTTCTTATCCAAAGACTTAGAAGGATGAGAAACTCTCTGCCAGAAGAAGTGGTTGAAGTGAATAGCATTCATGGGGAGGAATATGAGGGAGAAGGAAAATATACAATTAATGGCATGACCATGAACAGCGTTTATGCACAAAGGGTTCTTGTGGTCTGTCTATAACACTCTGAAAGTGGCAGCACAAGTAGAGTTGTAGAGAAGGCATATGGTATGCTTGCTTTCATAGGTCAGGACTTTGAGTATAAGAGCCAGGAAGCTCTTATCGGACTTGGTTAAGCTGCATTTGGAATATTGCATGCACTTCTGGTCACCCTATCACAGGAAGGATGTGGGGGCTTTGGAAAGGATGTAGAGGAGGTTGACCAGAATGATGCTTGGATTAGAGGTATTAGCTGCAGGGAGAGCTTAGACAGACTTGGAGTGTTTTCTCTGGAATACCAGAGGATTTGGGGAGTCCTGATAGGATATAACATTCTGAGAGGCATGGATAAGGTAGACAGTTGGATCTTTCTCTCCGGATGAAAAAAAAAATCAAATACTAGAGGGCATAGCTTCAAGGTGAGAGGGTGAAACTTTAAATGACATGTATGGGGCAACTTTTTTACACGCAGGGTGGTGAGTGCCTGGAACGCCTTGTCAGGGTTTGTGATTGAAGCTGAAGGTTCATTGTTCTGTTTTCAATACACATGACAATTAAACACTGTTGTCTCTTGTCCAATGCCAAACATCACCCATTGATCAACTAAAATAGTTAGATGCATGTTAAATACTTGTATAAATTGAATGGGGGGGAAAAAAACACAGAAATCATCCAATTCTATATTAGCACCAAATAGCCATAAGATGCATTAATGTGCTTCACAGCTAATAGATGACTTGAAATTCAGTGATCATTATGTGAGCAAACAGCGATCCACTTTAAGAGCTCCACTATGATTGTATTGGTTAAGTACCAGAGTAATGGAAGGCATTAAAAGGCACAGAACCGTTCCTGAATAGAACATCATTCTCTGGTGCTTGCTCTAAGCACAGAATATGCACATTGAAGTCTACTTCCGACATTTAGCTGCTACTATTCTGCCTGTTTTGAGCTCATTACCAGAGACATGTTTTCTTCTGCATTTTGTGCAGAAGCATAACAGCTGGTATAGTAAAGAGCAAGGAACCTTAAACAGCTAGAGTTTGCCTGAAGAAGATGTACTGTGTCTATAATAGGACAAATTCTCTCCTGCCTTGCCTATTGTTACAGGACGTAGCTGATAAAGACTTAACATTCGATTTCACAGCTCGAGCACTTGGATGGAGCCTAAATCCTTATTGACCCTATACTGGGGTTTATAGGAGGAAGATAGAGGACCACCTGGACAGCAACAACAGCAGGCAGGTGTGGCAGGGGATCCAGTACCTCACCAACTACAAGACCAACCTTGGAGCTGCTGAAGGTGACGCCTCGTTGGCAGAGGAGCTGAACCTCTTCTTTGCTCGCTTTGAAGTGGAGCCACCCGAGACAGCCACATCACACCACATGGTCCACAGCAGCCTAACCCTCAAGATAGAGGAGCATGAGGTGAGGCGCACGCTGCGGGCCATCAATCCAAGGAAGGCTACTGGACCCGACGGCGTCTCTGGACGCGTGCTGAAGGACTGCGCTGACCAGCTGGCTGGAGTCTGTACGAGGATTTTCAACCAGTCTCTGGCCCAGTCCACTGTTCCACCCTGTCTGAAGTCCGCAACCATAGTCCCCTTGCCCAAAAAACCCCACATTTCCAGCCTCAACGACTACCGGCCAGTCGCACTCACACCAGTGGTGATGAAGTGTTTTGAAAAACTGGTCCGGGGTCACATCACATCACTCCTGCCCCGAAGCTTTGACCCCCACCAGTTTGCGTACAGAGCGAATAGATCTACAGAGGACGCTGTAGCCACAGCTCTCCATGCTGCACTGTCCCACCTGGAGCAGCGGGGGAGCTACGTGCGGATGCTCTTTGTGGACTACAGCTCTGCCTTTAATACCATCCTTCCCCACAAACTGGTGGACAAACTGGGGGACTTGGGACTTCCACACTCCACCTGCATGTGGATAAATAGCTTCCTGTCGGGTCGCAGCCAGAGAGTCAGAGTGGGCCATCACACATCCACGGCCCTCAGCCTCAGTACCGGCTCTCCACAGGGCTGCGTGCTGAGCCCCCTGCTCTACACCATCTACACACATGACTGCATCCCCGCCCACCACAGCAACACCATTGTCAAATTTGCGGATGACACTACGGTGGTGGGACTCATCTCCGGGGGGGACGAGTACGCCTACCGGGATGAGGTGGAGCAGCTGACAGTGTGGTGTGGAGAAAATAACCTGCTCCTTAACACCTTAAAGACCAAGGAGATAATAATAGACTTCAGGAAGAATAAAACGGACATGGTACCATTAGTTATCAGAGGGGACTGTGTGGAGAGGGTGGCGGATTTCCGCTTCCTGGGAATCCATATTGAGGAGGACCTGACGTGGAGCGTGAACACCTCTGCGCTGCTGAAAAAGGTCCAGCAGAGACTGCACTTCCTGAGGGTGCTCAGGAAGAATAACATCACTCAGAGACTGCTGCTGTCCTTTTATCGGTGCTCCATTGAGAGCCTCCTAACATACTGTGTATGCGTATGGTACACCAGCTGCACAGCGGCTCAGAGGAAAGCGCTCCAGAGGGCCATTGACAACGCCCAGAGGATTGTCGGATGCCCTCTCCTTACCTTGGAGGACTTACACAGTTCCCGCTGCATCAAAAAATCCCAGAGTATTATAAAGGACATTTCACACCCCGGACACTCCCTGTTTGAACTGTTACCATCAGGCAGACGGTACAGATCTACAAGGACAAGGACAAACAGACTTAAAAACAGTTTTTACCCCACTGCTATAAAGGCACTAAATGTAGCCGCCAAGGAACGCAGGGGCGATACATACATACATGAAATCGACACAAGGATGTAGGGCTGGGTGTTTATGCGTGCTATTTTTATGATATTTATTTTAGTTGTTTATCTTTTTAAATATTTTACCTTGTATGTATCGTTAGCTTTTAGAAATGTTTGAATGGTGCACTGACTGGCTGACATTTTACAATTTCGTTGTACATGGTTCATGTTACAATGACAATAAAGAAACTATTCTATTCTATTCTATATACATATATTAGATAGGTATTCAGGCCATAAGTTGTACTTGGAGGTGTATAAAATCACGAAGGGAATAGTTAATGTGAATGCACAGTTTTTTTCCCAGGCTAGGGGAATCAAAAACCACAGGGCATAGGTTTAAGGTGAGAGTGGAAAGATTTAATAGGAACCTGAGGTGTAATTTTTTCACACAGAGAGTAGTGGGTATATGGAACGAGCTGCCAAAGGAGGTAGTTGAGGCATTTGAACGACATTTGGAGATATATCTGGATAGGACAAATTTAGAGTGACGCTAGACCAAGGGGGACCCGTTGGGTCCCGTCCCCTCAACGAGCTAGGAAGGGGGAGAGTAGGGGGGAGAGAGGGGCGGGGTAAAGGGGGGGGAGGGAGGAGGGAGAAAGAGGGGGGGAGGGAGGAGGGAAAAAGTGGGATGCCGGGGGAGGGGGAGAAAGGCTGGGGAGAGAGAGGTGGGGGGGAGAGTGGAGGGGGGGAGAGAGAGAGGGGGAGGGAGGCGGGAGGGGTGAGGAGGGGGTGGAAAAGAGGCCCTGAGGGGGAGTGGTGAAAGAGAGGCCGGGGGGGGAGAGAGAGGCTGGGGGGAGGGCCCGGGAGGGAGAGAGAGCCCGGGGGGGGTGGGGGGGATAGCCCGGGGGGGGGGGGCGAGAGAGACTGCAGTGGGGAAGAGAGAGACCAGGGGGGAGAGGAGGGAGAGGGAGAGGGGGAGAGAGAGAGGGGGAGACGGAGAGGGGGAGGGGGAGAGGGGGAGAGAGAGAGGGGAGAGAGAAAGGGGGAAAGAGAGAGGGGGAGAGATCTAGTACAGGGCTTCGATCCAGAGCCCAAGCGGCCGGCCGAGTGCGAGTTGCCTGCGAACGGGCGGCGAACCAAATGACTGCGAGTCGGTGGGGGGGGGGCGTGTGACGTAACTCGCAGTGCATGAAAAACAGTGCGCAGTGGGCGGTGCGAGCAGACCCATTGTGACGTCATCATCTCATTTATTTCCAAAGATATTTGAAATTTTTGGATATTTTCATAAATAACTCAAGAAATAAAGCTCAAAATGTTTAGGTAAGCCGATTTTTGACTTCACGGGTTAAAACTCTACAAGAATATGTGAACATTTTTCCGTCAGAGCGTCGTTTTTTTCGAGGAGTATGATCACACACACACACACACACACACACACACACACACACACACACACACACACACACACACACACACATAGATCAGACTTTTAGTAGTTACTAGACCAAGTGGGACCCGTTCGGTCCAGTCCCCTCAACGCGTGGGGGGGGGGGGGGGGGGGGGGGGGAGGAGAGTGGGGGGGGGGGAGAGAGTGGGGGGGCGGAAGATGGGGGGGGGTAGAGTGTGGGGGGGAGGGGGAAAGAGGGACCGGACCCGAGATGGTTCCGACCAGAAATGGACCCGACCAGAAACAGACCCGAGAGCTCTAGGACAAGGCCCGACTTGCTCGTTCTTCACTCGCACTGCACTCTTCAGCTCTGATCTTCTAATAAATAAATTAATTACATTTAAAAAAAAAAATGTTTTTTAAAAGCTTCAGGGGAGGCAGCGATCACGTTTACCTCACAAGGGGGTGTGTCTTGAGCCCAATGGAGGAAGAGCGAGCGCTCTCCCTCCACATTAGCTAACTTCAGCAGTGGCGGCGCAGACCAAAGATCATGGAGAGATACGCCACTTGGGAAGGTAGACTTTGTCGGTACATTAGAAAGTTATTAGATTTTTTTTTTTAAATAGATCTATACTTATCACAATAATAAAGTCATAAATGTTTGTACTTCTGTACATTTTTGTTTAGTTCATGTAAGGCAGGAGTCTCCAAAATATTGCCCGCGGGACACATCAACCCACCACCTGATTTTTCAAGCTCAGATTCGAGTCGGGGAGCGCGGCGACCCGGCACTGCTCTTAGTGTTGTTACCGGTTAGATCCCTCAAATTGTCAGAGCAGAGACATCACTGGGCCGCCGTGAAGAAGGGTGCAATGGTGCACGGGGGGTGTGGGAGGGGGGGAGGATGGGGCGGCGAGGGAAGAATCTCGGAGGGAAGGGACAAGAAAGTGAAGAGGGGAGAAAGAGGAGGCGGAGAACCGGGAAAAGGGAGGGAAGGAGAAAGGAGAGGAGAGAGACAGCAGGAGAGAGAGGAGAGAAAGGGCGAGAGGCGAGACGAGCAGAGCGGACAAGGAGAGGCGAGAGCGAGCGAAGCGAGGAGAGAGATAGGCGGAGACAAAACGAGCGAGGCAGAGAGACAACAAAAGGGAAGGGAGAGAGAGCAAGAAGAGGAGAGAGAGCGACAGCCCGAAAGAGCGGCGCGAGAGAGGGAGAAGAGCGAGCGAGAGGAGAGGAGAGAGAGCCGAGAGAGCGAGAGAGAGCGAGAGAGGAGGCGAGAGGAGAGCGAGCGAGCGGAGCGCGCGAGCGAGCGAGAGAGAGCGAGGAGAGAGAGAGAGAGGAGGAGGAGAGGAGAGCGAGGGCGAGGAGCGCGGCGCGAGCGGCGGAGAGAGCGGAGCGCCGGCGCGAGAAGCAGAGCCCGCGCACCAGCGAGCCCTCACGAGATAGCGCGATCACGACAGAGACAGCGGAGGGGAGCACAGGCGCGAGGAACAAGGCAACCTCGCACCAATTCCCCTCTCTCTCCCCCCATTCCCTCTCTCTCCCCCCATTCCCTCTCTCTCCCCCCATTCCCTCTCTCTCTCTCCCCCCCATTCTCTCTCGCTCTCGCTCTCGCTCTCGCTCTCTCTCTCTATCAGAGGTTTGTTATTGATTATCATGGTCACTGTAGGAGCAGTCACTTTGCCTGGGGTGCGCAGGTTTAGGGAAAGTATGGTAGACTCAGTTTCTAGGATCCTGTCAGACGGCAGGTCGCACAATTCTCTAAACTTCCTCAGCAGAACCGTCGGGTTGTCAATAGTTTCAGCCGGCACCACTACCAGACCATTTGCGTCTGGGTGAGCTGGTGCAAATTCAAAAGGGTCGGCGTGGATCATGGCTTCCGGACCCGCTAGATTCAACAGTAACGATGCTTTCAAATCGTCGGGATCGTTTCGGTGAACGATGTGGATATAGTGAGAGTAGCCCTGCTCGGCGATATCGGAATGAAATACGAGCGGGCTAGGCTTTCGACAAGAGTTAGCCATGTCATCAAAATCACTCGCAAATAAAAACTGATAATCAAAATAAATCGCAGTAAACAGACCTGATTTTCTAACACCATGTAAAGAGTTCAAACTCACACGTTGAAACACAAGCATCTTTATTGATCAGGTCATTACACGTTCACACTAGTACGGCTAGTGCCAGGTAGTGGCTAAGTTCTTACACTATGGATGTTATAACTAGGCGCAGTTATAATTACTAAGCATTCTTTTTTTTATTTTATTTTTTTTATTTATTTATTAGAAGTAGACATATTATAAAATGTAGTTACTTATTATAGTAAAAAAACTTTTCATATACATCAGTCATACATTATTAAAATTTTCCATTATCAATTACTTCTGCTTCTAGTGTTTTTATTTTTTATAGAAAGAGGGAGAAAGAGAGGGTAGAAAGTTACAAAGAAAAAAGAAAAAAAAAACCCACAACAGAAAAACAAGGGAGGTGGAATGGGTAACCTGTAATACGTCAATGGAGATAGGTTCGTAGGTTATAAAGTATAGCTTTTCATCTGGTCCTGAGTTCAAGTTTCAGTTGGGTCCTCGTGCTGTGCCAATCTATCCCTTCAGATAGTTAATGAATGGAGCCCAAATTTTATGGAAAAGATCTTGTTTGTCCATTAAGACAAGTCTAATTCTTTCTAAGTATAGGGTCTCCGACATTTCCGTAATCCACATTTTAAGCATTCTAATTGGCTAACGTGCAATAGCCAATCTACACCGAACCTCGCTCCTGGGTCCAGGATACAGGCTGCAGGCTCCGCTCTACGATCTTTAGCAGGCAGGGCCCGAGAACGGGGGGAGTGGTCGGGGGGGGGGGGGGTGATGTCACTCGCAGTGCGAGCAAGAAGACATTTTCGGCAGCGATGGACGGGAGCCGAGACGGACTCAATACAGTGCCCGACTTGTTAGTTATTCCCTCACAGCGCGTGCCACAGTCTTCAGCGATGACCTTCGGTGTTCAATCGACTGGGCGTCTTTTGAACAACGAGGGGAGGAGGCAGGCAGATCCATTGTCACGTCATCAGCAAAAAAAACAGGCGTATTAATTCAAATTTTGATGGGATTTGTGAACATTTTTATTAATAACTCAAGAAATAATGGACAACATTTTCAGGTAAGCCGATTTTTGACTAGGGGGTAAATCTCTACCGGAATATGTAAAAATGTTCCCGTTAATGTTCTCCGGCTCTGCTGGCGATCTCCACTTTCAGCTCAGGCGATGCTCGAGCCTACAGTTCATCCAGGGCTAACCTGAAGAGGGGCATCAAGAAGGCCAAGCACTGCCATAAGCTCAGGATTGAGGAGCACTTCAACAACAACTCCGACCCTCGACGCATGTGGCAAGGCATCCAGGCCATCACGGACTACAGACCCTCCAACACCACCCCCACATCCAGCGACGCCTCCTTCCTTGAGGAGTTTAACTACTTCTATGGCCGCTTCGACAGGGACAATCTAGAGACAGCCATCAAGACTGTGCTCCCTGCTGATCACCAACCCCTCACACTCACCCCCTACGACGTGTACGTGGCACTGAGTAGGACTAATGCACGTAAGGCTGCTGGCCCTAACGGCAACCCCGGGCGCGTCCTCGGGGCCTGTGCTGCGCAGCTGACAGACGTCTGGACTGACATCTTCAACCTGTCACTTGCCCAAGCAGTTGTCCCCACGTGCCTTAAAACCACCTCCATCGTGCCGGTGCCAAAACACTCCACTGCGGCAAGCCTCAACGACTTCCGCCCAGTTGCACTTACCCCCATCATCACCAAGTGCTTCGAGAGGCTGGTCCTGGCACACCTCAAAGGCTGCCTACCCCCCACATTGGATCCCTATCAGTTTGCCTACCGCAAGAATAGGAGTACGGAGGATGCCATCTCAACGGCACTTCACTCTGCCCTCTCCCACCTCGACAACAGAGACACTTACGTAAGAATGCTGTTCATCGATTACAGCTCAGCATTCAACACCATTATACCATCAAAACTGATCACCAAACTCGGTAACCTGGGCATCGACCCCTCCCTCTGCAACTGGATACTGGACTTTCTAACCAACAGACCCCAGTCTGTTAGGTTAGACAAGCACACCTCTTCAACCCTCACCCTGAACACCGGCGTTCCACAGGACTGTGTGCTGAGCCCCCTCCTCTACTCCCTCTTCACCTACGACTGCACACCTGTACATGGTACTAACACCATCATCAAGTATGCAGATGATACAACGGTGATTGGCCTCATCAGCAACAACGATGAGTCGGCCTATAGGGAGGAGGCCCAGCTCCTAGCAGCATGGTGCGCTGACAACAACCTGGCCCTTAACTCCAAGAAGCCCAAGGAGCTCATTGTAGACTTCAGGAAGTCTAGGGCGGCACGCACACCCCCATCCACATTAACGGGACGGAGATGGAACGTGTTTCTAGCTTCAGGTTCCTGGGGGTCAACATCTCCGATGACCTCTCTTGGACCTACAATACCTCAACTCTGGTCAAGAAGGCTCACCAGCGGCTTCTTCCTGAGGAGACTGAAGAATGTCCATCTGTCTCCTCAGATCCTGGTGAACTTCTACCGCTGCACCATCGAGAGCATCCTTACCAACTGTATCACAGTATGGTATGGCAACTGCTCTGTCTCCGACCGGAAAGCACTGCAGAGGGTGGTGAAAATTGCCCAACGCATCACCGGTTCCTCGCTCCCCTCCATTGAGTCTGTCCAAAGCAAGCGATGTCTGCGAAGGGCGCTCAGCATCGTCAAGGACTGCTCTCACCCCAACCATGGACTGTTTACCCTCCTACCATCCGGGAGGCGCTACAGGTCTCTCCGTTGCCGGACCAGCAGGTCCAGGAACAGCTTCTTCCCTGCGGCTGTCACACTACTCAACAATGTACCTCGGTGACTGCCAATCACCCCCCCCCCCCCCTCGACACTCCTCCCACAGGAAAAACACTATGACTGTATACATGTAAATAGATTTATTTATTGAAATCATATTCTATGTCGCTCTTCCAGGGAGATGCTAACTGCATTTCGTTGTCTCTGTACTGTACACGGACAATGACAATTAAAGTTAAATCTGAATCTGAATCTGTTAGCATGTTGTTTCTTCGAGTAGATGTGATCACACACAAACAAATAGATACACCCACACTCCCACCCATGATCAGAGTTTTATAGTTATAAAGATAGGATGTGCCAAATACAGGCACATGGGACTAGTTTATATGGAACAATTCGGTAGGCATGGATGAGTTGGGTCAAAGGGCCTGTTCCCATGCTGTATGACTATGTGAATTGAATATCCTTTCAACAACATTGGCAGTACTAAAAACATTCTGTATGCAGTTTGCTGACGTCTGCATCTCTCTTCCTTCAGCCTAACCCTGTTCTTTTGAGTGTTAGTACACAAAACGACACTGCTGTTTAACCCGGAATTGTACCAGTACATCAAGAACACCACCTATCAGCAGTGTTCATTTATGTTTCTGTTTAACTTCTCTCGCAAGTCATAACTTCAACTTGATTATTTTCCAAGCTCAATTTTAAATATGTCACTGTACCTTTGCCTTCTGTACATTTTAACCACTTAGAAACCTGCATACTTTCTCAAATTCCCTCAAAGATATCACCTTGGTATCTGCTTAATCCTCCGTGTCCAAAATAATCAACACAGTTTCTGCTCATAAAGTCCCTACAATCTCTTGCTCTTATCTGCATTGAAAATTGACTGCAGACATAGCTCTCAGCCATACATTTTTAATCATCTGATTCCACTTACCGCTTTCCTGTCATTACCTCCACTTCACCAACAGAGCAGTACAGGTTTTGCCATTGTGCACATTTCTGAAAATTAACATATTTCCTGCATCTTTTTTCCCTCAAATGACTTTCGAATGTTTATCTATTTGATAATGCCCTTTGTCTGCCACCTTGCAAGGCAAATAGTAGGAGAAAAGGACCAGACATGACAAGAGGAATTGAGACGTTTGTCAGCAAAAAGGAGGAGGCATGGGGCTGGTAGAGACAGTTGTGATTGTGTATACTTGGAGGAATGTAGGGGACTACGGAGCTTATATAAGAAGAAAATCAGAAGGGCAAAAAGAGGGCATGAAATAGCACTGGCAGATATGATTAAGGAGAATCCATAGGGATTTTATGTATATTAATAGAAAAATGAAGGCAGACACCTCACAGGAGGCCGCAGAGAAGCCGGGTGGTGAAGCCTGCCTGGGTCAGTGGAGCCTCGTGGCAGCAGTGGAGCCTCATGGCGGCGGTGGAGCCTCGCAGCGGTGGCGGAGCCTTGCGGCCATCAGAGTCTCACGGTCAACAGTGCCTCGGCGGAAGGGATGGAGTTTCGCGGGCCAGTGGAGTCTTGGTGGCAGCGGTGAAGCCTTGGCGGCAGAGCCTTGGCGGTGGAGCCTTGTGGGTTGGTGGAGTCTCGCGGATTGGAGGAGTCTCGGCAGTGGTGGTGGAGCCTCATGGCAGTGGTGGAGCCATGGAGGTGGAGTCTCATGGGCTGGCGGAGACTCGGCGGCGATAGTGGAGCCTTGGCGGCAGCGGTGCAGCTTCGTCGTTCAGTAGAGCCTCGTGGGTCGACCCACAGTTGGCAGTACAGTGGTCGTTAAGGGAACATGGGAACCGCCGTGAGGGGGGAGCGGGAAGAACAAAGGGGGACCTGGCGTGGGATGATTTGTAACTTTTTTGTGCCTTGTCACATGTGGCATTAAAGTATTCCAATTCCAATTCCAAAAAGGGTAACTAGAGATAGAATAGGGCCTCTCAGAAACCAAAGCAGTCATCTATGTATGGGGTGATCGAAGATAGACTGGGTCTTCACTGAATAGTTCTCTGTTTTTACCATGAAGAAAGACATATAGACAAGGGAACTTGGGAAAGTTAATGGAAATGTCTTGAGGAGAGTCCATCTGGTCTGTCTAATGGACTGGGCTACATCTACAACTCTCTGGAATATCTTCAAGTCAGAGCTCTTCCCAAACCAATTTATGATGCAACCCAACAGTATGCTTTCTATGGTGCATCTGTAGAGGTTTGTACGAGTCCTGCTCCCTCCAAAGTGCTCTGACACGTTCAAATGCATTATGCATGCAAAATATTGTTAGTGATGCATTAACACTAACAAAACCAATGCTGCATATGTTAACACTCTGAATCATCTTTGTATTAAATGCTTTACAGCTCAACTAATTTACGCACACGGTGCTTAACTTCTTTGGGGTTATCTTGAAATAATTTTGGGATAACTCATTTTATCTGTATATGAGCCCCACTACATTGTCACAACACAACTCATGGGTGAGGAATAACTAAACTGACAGAAGCTGCTGTGACCTTTGTTAAGGAAAGTTAAGAATCTTCTAAATGTCAGCAGCAAAGCCAGACGTACAACTAACCTGATTATTGCCACGCCATTTGGTCATTATCACAGTTTTATTTGTGAGAGCCTCAGACCCAAACGCATTGCCAGCTATCTGTGGTGTGCCAAAGGCATGTGTCAGTGCTTCTACCATTAATAATTCATTTCAATGCATATATGAACTAGGAACAGAAGCAGACCAGTCAGCTGCATCAGCCTTCTTCACCATTTAACATGATCAAGGTAAATCAGATTGTATCCTTCAACATCACCCGCTCAATTATCAAGTGTTGATCTACCTTTGCCTTAAAATTATTCAACTGCTTCCACTGCCCTTTGGGGTAAATGAATTCCAATGAATTATGGTCTATTGGGTTAAAAATGCCTTGTCTGTTTTAAATGGTGATTCTATATATTATACAGTGCTCTCTCATTCCAGAGCAATGTGTAAGAGTTGATCATTACCCCTTTAATTTAATCCTTCACTAACCGCCTTTTTATTCTGCCACACACCAATTGCTCCCTTTCAGTTTCTACCATTTATAATGCACCCAGTTTCTACTATACCAGGGACAATTTCCTTCAACTTCAATTAAGCCAATTAACCTACATATCTGCAAATCTTTGTGATGTGGGAGAAACCAGAAGCACACCAGAAGGGTGGCATGGTGGCGCAGGAGTAGAGTTGCTGCCTCACAACGCCAGAGACCCTGGTTCAATCCTGACTATGGTTGATTATCTGTACGGAGTTTGTTCGTTCTCCCCGTGACCTGTGTGCATTTTCTATGCAATCTCCGGTTCCTCCCACACTGCAAAGACATATAGATTTGTAGGCTAATTGGCTTGGTATAATTGTAAGTGTTAGTATGGAGGGATTGCTGGTCGGCGTGGACTTGATGGGCCGAAGGGCCTGTTTCTGTGCTGTATTTTTAAACTAAACACACATGATCACAGGAAAACACATAAATTCCACACAAATAGCACAGAGATCAGAATTGAACTTGGATCACTGGGGTTGTGAGGCACCAGCTCTATGAGCAGTGACACTGTACCACCCTGAATTATATTTCCTGAGTTTAAAAGACTGAAAGAGGACGTGAAAGAAACATTATATTTGACTGGGACTTTACAAGGCAGGGAGGGTGTTTTCATTTGGGGGAGTATCTAATACTTGGATTCTTTGTTTAAAAATGAAGGGCTGTCCATTTAAGACAGATAATGGAACATTTATTTTTCTCGGATTGGTCTAAAGACTTGAGACTCATTTTCTCAAAGTGTGGTGGAAGCAGCATATTTTTCCAGCAGAGATAGATAGATCAAGGGGTGAAAGATCACTCTGATGTTGAGGTTACAATCAGATCAACCTTAATCTTATTGAATGGCAGAGCAAGCTGAGGGACAGAGTTGACTACTCTAGTTCTTAATCCATATGTTCTCACAATAGTGACTACCCTTCAAAAGTATTTATTTCTGTGGAGTCCTTGCAGAGCAAAATCTACATTGCACAGCTCCACATCATTCAGAAGATAAGAACATACATAAGATGCTGTAGCTCTATCAATGATAAGGATGACTGCAGATGAGAAGAACCAATAACACTTGAGTTGATAACTCCCTGCCTTTGCAGCCAATACATTAATCAAAGTTTTGGAATGCTAAAGAATTTATAATATTTTTTGATAATGTTTCTGATGTGTTTGGGATTTTGTCCGTGCTAATCAAGTGCAAATTCAACAACAAAATATCGTGATTGCTGGAAATCTGACATCAACCAATGCTTTGGGAATACTCGGTCAGCATTTGTGGAGAGGGAAACAGAATTATTTGTTTCATATTGGCAATCTTTCATCACACCACCTAAGCTCTCATTACTGAGTTGTGAATTTGGATTCTTCCAAAATTGCCTAGTTTACAACTCACAGGAAAATTAAAATTAGGCTTCGATACAAGGCAATCATTTTAAATATACCAACCTCGATTATTTGTGAACAACACGTACTTCTGAGTAATTACTAGTTCCATCTTGGTTTATGAATTGTAAGTTTCTTTACCACTGGTCTAATGTGTCCAAGAATAATTTTTATGTGAAAAATAAAGGATATTACCTTTCCTCAAAACGGACATTTTAGTTGCTGAAATGCTGGTGTTTTTAAAGATCTGCAGAAATAGTCATTTCAGCCCACATTTCCATGCTGGCCTCTTTGCCCATCTACACAAATTCCATTTGCCCGCATTAGGACCAAATCCTTCTGTCTTTATTATTTTTCCACTATTTTGCCCATGGCCTCAGAATGCTGACTATTTTCCCATTGGAGGTTTAAAACTGATTTATACTCGATTAAACACGTTTTCAGCCAAATATACTGTATAAATATTGTAGTCTGGCCAGAATTCAGTGTTGATGTTTATGAAAACTGTATGGATGAGAATAAACTGAGTAATTTACAGCTTTGCTGACTAGCCCATAATTTACGCAAAGAAGACAAGCTGCTATTATAAAACATTGGATTTGCATACAATACAATCAATACAATCAGTTTTATTCGTCACTTGCACATAAGGTGCAAGTGAAATGAATTTGCCAGCAGCGGTACAATAAAAAAAGAACACACCAAAACTCAATAAAAATTTAACACAAACATCCACCGTTCAGCACTGTGGTGGAAGGCACAAAGTTTTGCCAGTCCTCCTCCATTTTCCCCCGTGGTCGGGACCTCAACCCTCCGCAGCCGCTGCTGCGAGCGTCCAGATGTACAGACAAGGTAAGTCCAAGTAAGTCCCGAATCAGTGCCTCCCCACCGGAGACCGCAGGGCTTCAAGTTGGTGTAGGCCGCATGCCGGTGGTGGAAGATCTAAAGTCCCCGCCGTGCTGCAGCCTGAAGCACTGCAGACCGCAGGGCCGGCGGTCAGAGGTCCTCGGCAAGGGACCCCGCTCAGGATGGTAAGTTCCCGCCGCGCCCGCGGTAGTAGTTGGCCGGCGGTCGGAGCTTCTTCTCCTCCTGGGTCCCCAACGAGTGATCCCAGGTCCAGGACGCCGCCAGCTGGAGCTCCGCAGACCGCGGCTTCAGACTGCCACGGGCCAGCGAACGGAGCGCTCCCCTCCGTCGACCCCCAGCGAGGGCTCGCCCGCTCCTCTACGAGAGTCCACGCTGCGCCCGCAGCTGAAGCCCCGGGCTCATCTCCGGGAAAGGCCGCACCAATCCTCGATGTTAAGCCACGGGGAGGCGACATGGAAAAAGTCGCCTCTGCATGGAGGAGGCAACCAAAACGGTTTCATCCTTACCCCCCCCCCCCACCACCTCCCACACAAGACACACAAAGACGCATTAAAAACATACATTTAAACACATAAAAAAACCAAAAAAAGTAGTAAAAACTAACACGCTGCTGGCAGGGCTGCCGATTTGCAGCGCCCCCACCGACCCTGTTTGCAATTAGCAGTGGAATTTTTAAGTGTAGTCGACCTAGAATGACGGGGACTGTGGGATGCACTGAAGAAATGCTGAAGAGATCCAGCTTCTGACCAACTCCTGAATTTGCAGCATGAATGTGAATGATCTTGTTAGTTTTGTCAGTGGGGATATCGGGATGTTGATCAGCATTTGATAAGGTCCCACATAGGAGATTAGTGGGCAAAATTATGGCACATAGTATTGGGTGCAGAGTGCTGACATGGATAGAGAAGTGGTTGGCAGACAGGAAACAAAGAGTAGGGATTAACGGGTCCCTTTCAGAATGGCAGGCAGTGACTAGTGAGGTACCGCAAGGCTCGGTGCTGGGACCGCAGCTATTTACAAAATACATCAATGATTTGGATGAAGGGATTCAAAGTAACATTAGCAAATTTGCAGATGACATAAAGCTGGTGGCTGAGTGAACTGTGAAGAGGATGCCATGAGAATGCAGGATGACTTGGACAGGTTGGGGGAGTGGGCAGATGCATGGCAGATTAAGTTTAATGCGGATAAATGTGAGGTTATCCACTTTGGTAGCAAAAACAGGAAGGCAGATTACGATCTAAATGGCGTCAAGTTGGGAAAAGGGGAAGTACAACGTGATCTGGGGGTCCTTATACATCTGTCTATGAAAGTAAGCATGCAGGTACAGCAGGCATTGAAGAGAGCGAATGGCTTGTTGGCCTTTATAACAAAAGGAATCAAATATAGGGGCAAAGAGGTCCTTCTGCAGTTGTACAGTGCCCTAGTGAGACCACACCTGGAGTATTGTGTACAGTTTTGGTCCCCTAATTTGAGGAAGGACATTCTTGCTATTGTGGGAGTGCAGCGTAGGTTTACAAGGTTCATTCCTGGGATGGCGAGACTGTCATATGCTGAGAGAATGGAGCGGCTGGGCTTGTACACTCTGGAGTTTAGAAGGATGAGAGGAGATCTCATTGAAACTTATAAGATTGTTAAGGGTTTGGACACGCTAGAGGCAGGAAACATGTTCCCGATGGTACACAAAATGCTATAGAAACTCAGCGGGTGCAGCAGCATCTATGGAGCGAAGGAAATAGGCAACGTTTCGGGCTGAAACCCTTCTTCAGACCCGAAACGTTGCCTATTTCCTTCGCTCCATAGATGCTGCTGCACCCGCTGAATTTCTCCAGCATTTTGTGTACCTTCGATTTTCCAGCATCTGCAGTTCCTTCTTGAACAACATGTTCCCGATGTTGGGGGAGTCCAGAACCAGGGGCCACAGTTTAAGAATAAGGAGTAAGCCATTTAGTAAGTAAGTAAGTAAGTTTTATTTATATAGCACGTTTTAAGTCAACTCGCATTGACACCAAAGTGTTTTACATAAAATAAATAATACGTTTCCATACAAACCATAGAAAAAGGTTAAAAAATATATATAAAATGGACACAACACATTATAGAGTTCAACACAAACATCCCCCCACAGCAGAATCAAAAATGTCCACTGTGGGGAAAGGCACCAGAAAGTTAAGTCCTCTTTCTCTGTGAAACACCGGAGGTCGGGGCCCATTTGTGGCCTTGCAGCCAGTCCGATAATTTTCAGGGCCCTCTTGCCGTGAAGATGGAATTTCGGCGTCGGGTGAAACATTCCTCAGCGGCTTGGAAATTCTGGAGCGGCTGCCTCCTCCCCGGAGACCGGGGCACTCGTAGTCCTCAGGCCGTGCCGGTTGGAGCTCCGACCCCCGCGAACTCGATCCCAGGCTCCGCGGCGCTCCAAATCCAGCGCCGCCCGCGGCCGGACGCCCACAGCCACAGCTCCGCGATGTTGAGAGTCGCCGGCCACAGCGCTCCGGAGCTTACCGCACGGCGACACGGTAAGGCATCGCCCGCTCCGTGTTGGTATCCCAGCGCTGCGCCGCCGCCGAAGCATTTAGATAGATGAGGAAACACTTTTTCTCACAGAGAGTGGTGAGTCTGTGGAATTATCTGCATCAGAGGCCAGTGGAGGCGGGTTCTCTGGATGCTTTCAAGAGAGAGCTAGATAGGGCTCTTAAAAATAGCGGTCATGGGATATGGGGAGAATGCAGGAACAGGATACTGATTGGGGATGATCAGCCATGATCACATTGAATGGCGGTGCTGGCTCGAAGGACCGAATGGCCTACTCCTGCACCTATAGTCTATTGTCTATTGCCTATTGATGTTAACATCAGGGGAAACTGTAAATATATAACTGTACAATGCTTGGCAAAGTTTTAGTTTAGTGTTTTGTCACCAAGGCACAGTGAAACGTTTTTGAAGAAAATATCCCTGAATCTGGAGGCGTGCGTTTTCACACTTCTGTACCCCTTGCCAGAGGGGAGAGGGGAGAAGGGGGAATGACCGGGGTGAAACCTCATAGTTTGTGACTTGCTTTATCAGACCTTCTCTTTATGCTTGTTTAGGTTCTGCTGCAAGCAGGCATAGGTTGCTTCATTACCCTGTGGATTGATTAGCAATGTTACAACATTTTGAGATTTTAAAAATCAAGTCTGCAATTTATCCCATCAGATAAAGCATAAAAAGAAGTTTAATTTGACACCTAATTCACTTTCATATCTTCAGTATTAAAAAAGGTTGTGGCCATATTCATAATCTGAAATTAGCATCTCGTTCCCTATTGCTTTTCCATTGACTTAACTCAAATGCTGTGATCGAGGACAGTCAAAAGCCCATAACTTTCTTAAAAATTAAGAGAACTGAATGAAATTTTCAGTTATTATAGATTGAAGCATTCTGAAACAAATATGTAACAATCTTACTTGGATGACCTGAATTAAAGCATATAATTAGTTAGTTACCTAATTGTAGCTAATTACAAAATTCAATTACTAGATCTAAACATCTATCCATTAAGAAATGTTTAACATTTTTAAATAGCCTAAGTGTCCAAATAACATTCACACAAGAATTCACAATATAACATGATTTTTAAATCTCATTGTCATGAATTTATAGGCCAAATGGAAGGAATTTAGTGTTTAATTCTCCTAAATTAATGGCCATTAATGGTCATCTTGTGAGTGGGTTTTTGTGGAACGCGATCGATTGAAAAGTTGAGGTTGGGGTGAATTTAAACCCCATATCGGCAGGAAAAACATTGCCGGTTCGTATATTTACATAATCACATTTTCGCTGATGAAATTTTGATTAAAGTAATCCTAAGAAGCAAGTTTATATGTAAAATAAACGACTTACCTTATGTTTTGTCCCGTACGTGAGATTCGTTCCATTGCCTGCGTTGACGGCGTTATAGAAGTCGCTTTTTATTTTACTCCAGCGCTGAAATTGTCCCGCGTTTTTTTTTTTAATTCTGAGAACGGCAGTCAGAACGATTATTCAGCATTAGGTAGTAGCCCGAGAAAGTATATCTCGGAGAGGCAGGAGAAAACGGCATTTTAATCCCGCCCCCCCCCTCAAAGGCGCCAAAGTTGCGCACACGGCCAGTGACAGAACTGCAGCGCCGCTGAAAGTAGGTTTTGTAACATACCTAAATGGATTTGAATGTTAGGCGATTGTCTCCAAATGTTCCTGTTCCTGAGTTTATAAAAAAAGAAAGGTCACTGCAGGAGTAGTTAGCACGCCTGTGCTTAGAATGCGATCCTCATGGGCCTGTCTCACTTTGGCGACTTTCTAGACCAGTACAGGAAACTCTGCACTCGCCACACGGTCGCCACATGTTCGCTGGTGGTCTCTGGTGAGTCTCCTTCATGGTCGCGAGTAGTCCCCACATTCTTGGAAGTCTTGGCCTCAGTATGGTCGCCGCAGGTTTTTCAACATGTTGAAAAAATGTCTGCGACCAAAGATTGATCGCCATGGAGATAATCGATAATCCTGTAGTCATAGGTGCAGTTGTAGTGGGGTCACCATGTAGTTATGGGTAGTCGAGGTAGCCGTAGGTAGTTTTAGTTAATCGCCTTTGCTGGCCATTTTCATTGGCTCATTGGGGGAAAAAACGCAAGCAGTAGTTTTCAGAACCAAGGATAACCAACCGTTAAATGTCCGCCGAACTTCACAGCTGTGTATCTCTGGCCTATTAAAAGTTGTCTGGCTTCTTAAAAGTTGTCTCCACTCCCTCTCCCCCCACCCCTCCCCCCCCTTCTCCCCCCACCCCTCCCCTCCCCTCTTTTAAAGGACTTACCGTACACTGTGCTAGCCGTCTTAATTACAGCGCCAACCTTCCTGTTCAGCGCGGTTTGTGTCTGTATCACCTTGGCTTTGCACCGTGTGAATTTCGTTTTTTTAAATAATTTTATTTATTAGAAGTACAGTACATTACAATAGTACAAGCCAAATACCTCTTATTACATTTATTGTACCACTTCATTTTTTAAGCTTTAAAAAGAAAGAGAAATAAAGAAAGTAAAGAAAGTGAGAGAAAGTCGTGATATTGAATTTCAGACAGTGCTCTGTGAATTTCAGACAGTGCTCTGCCCACTTGCCCTGGCCCCTGCCTTTGCGATGTGTGTGTGTGTGTGTGTGTTCCAATCTGACAGTCGCCGTTCCAGTTCCCGGTTTCTCGGGCGACAGTCGCCAGCAGTCCGCTGAAAAATCGCCTGAGTGGAACAGGCCCATAAGGAACTGTTGTCGTGTGTGTCCTTGGGCAGCAATGGGTGTGGCTTCAGACCCTACAATCTACTGTTGTTTTTCTGATGTTTAGCTATTCAGGTGGTTGAAGGTTCAAGTACTGCTCCAGAGACTAGAATGGAAACTGGAAAAAAGACGTTTGGCACTTGTCCTTATCAGTCAGGCACTCAGTACATGAGTTGAGACAACAAGGTGCAACTGTACAAGTCATGGTGAGACTACACTTGGAGTATTATGGGCATTCTGGTTACATTGCCATTAGAAGGATGTAATTAAGCTGGAAACGATGTGGAAAAGATTCTCAAATATGTCACTAGAACTGGAGGATGAGTTATAAGGGGAGCCTTGATTGGATAGCACTCTCTTCCCTGGAGCATGGGGGTTGAGGGGTGACCTGATGGAGATATCTAAAACCATGAAAGCTTAGATAAGTTCTCTGAAGAAGGGTCCCAACTGAAAACGACACCCATCCTTTTTTTCCAGAGATGCTGCCTGCCCTGCTAAGCTACTCCAGTTCCTGTCTATCTAGGGCTTAGATAAGGTTTGGAGGGATATTAGCCAAACATAGGTGGATGTGACTAAATCAAATTGACATTATAGTCGGCATGAAAAAAATCAGTCACATTGCCTGTTGGACACTTGCCTAGACAATAAAATACTCAATGGAAACCCAATGGCGTGGCCTCCACAGCCGACTGCGGCAGTGAATTACACAGATTCACCACCAGCTAACTAAAAGAATCCCTCCTCATCTCCTTTCTAAAGTTACGTCATTTTATTCTAAGGATATGCCCTCTGGTCCTAGAGTCTCCCACCAGTGAAAACATCCTCTCTACATCCACGTTATCCAGGCCGTGGTCGGTTTGGGGAAGTTGGACCACAGGGCCTGTTTCCATGCTGTCTGTCTCTTTGAAATTGACCACCCTCTGTGAGAATAAATTGCTGTTCACCTCGGCTTGAAATGACCACCCCATTATGTTGTAATTATATCCCCTTGTCAGAATATGTCTCAACAATAGAAACATCTCAAAGTCTACACTGTCGTGCCCCCTTGGGATCTTGCATGTTTCAATAAGATAATTCTGCAAAGAATACAGTTCCAACTCATTTAGTTATTTATGATATAACATGAATCGTAAAATATTGCTTCCCCCTACCCCACCAAAAAAAAATAATAACGTCTATTTGTGCGGCACGGTGGCGCAGCAGTAGAGTTGCTGCCTTACAGCGTGACCCGGGTTCGATCCTGACTATGGATGCTCTATGTATGAAGTTTGTACGTTCTCTCTCTGACTTGTGTGGGGTTGCTCAGGGAGCTCTGGTTTCCTCCCACACTCCAAAGATGTAAAGGCTTTTAGGCTAATTGGCTTGGTAAAATTGTAAATTGTCCCACATGTGTATGTAGGATAGTGTTGGTATTTGTGGATCGCTTGTCAGCGTGGACTCGACCTGTTTCCCCACACGATCTCTCAACTAAACTAAACTAACTTTTAATTCACTCATTTATATCTTATCTGAAGGTGTAGCTAAAACGACGTTTTCCATTTTTATTTTTCAGGTCAATTTTATTGCTGGTTGTTTTTATGATGGAATTTTGCTCTATGCTAAGGCTCTGAATGAGACACTAGCAGGAGGGGGATCCAAAAAAGATGGACTGTTAATCACCAGGAAGATGCTGGGTCAGCAGTTCCAAGGTATGTTTTAAGATCTATTATTGATGCTTCTTTTTGAAAACCTTCAGTTTGCCTTTCATTGCTGCCCATCACACTTGCTGATCATCAAAATTCATTGATGTAAAACATAAAGGTATATCTTTAAAATGTATTGAAGAATTCACATATTCAGTAAGTATATAACAACATTTTTGGTAACAATATAACCATGGACATAATGGTATTTTATTTATTCATTTTCTGACATCTTGGTATCCTTGGCAAGGGCAGCATTTAATGCCCATATCAAAACGCCTTCTGAAGTGGTGGCGAGCTGTTATCTTGACCTGCTGTAGTTTTCCTGGTGAAGATACTCCTACTGTTTCTCAAGGTTTGGACAGCGACTATGAAGGTCCAGTAATATACTTCCATATTAGAATATTGAATAACTTGGAGGGAAACCTGCAAGGAAAGCTATTGTTAAAGAAGGAACTGCAGATGCTGGAAAATCGAAAGTAGACAAAAATGCTGGAGAAACTCAGCGGGTGAGGCAGCATCTTTGGAGCGAAGGATATAGGCGACGTTTCGGGTCGAGACATTTGCTGATACTCTTGCTTTCTAGTTCTTAACCAACCATCTACTGCGGATCTATATTGATCTCAAATTCAATGTTCTTTTATTTATGTAATAATCTTTAATATCAAGTCTGATTTAATGTCAAACGTCTGAAGAAGGGTCTAGACCCGAAACGTTGCATATTTCCTTCGCTCCATAGATGCTGCCCCACCCGCTGAGTTTCTCCAGCATTTTTGTCTACCTGCAAGGAAACCTATGTAAGTTGGAGGAGGAAATGGGGTAAAATGCATTTCGACTTTCAATTTAAATTTACTGCAGTAAAATTGTAACCAGCATTAGCAACACAAAAAATTAAAAACAAAATGCAGTTTACTTCATTGCCTATTGGCAACCTATTGGCAAATCTGCAGTGTCACCTTTCTAAGGTCACTATATCTTTCCTGACTTTCAGTGCCCAGAATTGAAGCAGTGTGCCAGGTGGAAACTATCCAAGACAGTGCAGCTGAAGCATAACTTTGATGCCTATGTATTCCAGTCTCCTTGAGATGAATGGCAACATTCCATTTGGATGTATTATTCATCAGTGTGTAGCAATCTTTAATGATTTATACAAATGGACAATAAAATCAATTTATTCTTGTTATTTTAATTTTCTTCCCACTTACAGAATTTTACTATTTCTTCGATCCAAAGTGGGTTATTTTATACTTCCTTATGTTATTATTTTTCACAATTATGCTAACTTTGGAGAACAGTTATGTAGATGGGAGTTGGAAGTTACAAAATCACATGGTTAGGGGACATTGATGTGAATTGAAACAAATATCAGGAAATAAATAAAACTGCTGATTCGTTGCAGTATCTTTCACAGAACTTGCTTACTGGGTGTAAGTTAACACTGCACAATGGTATAACAAAGTCAAAGTCAAAGTAGCCTTTATTGTCATTCAGACCTTGTGGTCTGAACAAAATTTCGTTGCCTTGCAGTCCTACATATAGTAAAAAAATGACAAAAACACACAATAAACACAAATTAACATCCACCACAGTGAGTTGAATACTCCTCACTGTGATGGAAGGCAAAAGTCTTAAGTCTTTGTCTTTTCCCTTCTTATTCTCCCTCTGCGCCGAGGCGATCCAGGCTTTGGATGTTGTGACCCCGCCGGGTGATGGTAAGTAATATCAGTCCCGCGGCTGAATCCAAGCTCCGCAAACGGGCCGGTTCAACTCCGCGGCCCGGGGTGGTCGAAGCCACCCTCCAGTCCAGAGGACGCAGCTGTTGTCGCGGGAGCTCCGGAGAACAGGTCACCAACCTGCGAGTTCCCGACGATGTCGTCCACTGGGCCCGCGGCAGAGTCCACCGGGCCCGCGGCCGATCCTCCGAGGTCGGGTCGCCGCTGCCTCTGCCCACTCCGAGGTTGGGTCGCCGCTCCCGCTGCCCGCTCCGAGGTCGGTTTGCCGCTGCCGCTGCTGCTGCCCGCGGCACAGTAACTTGCACAATACAGAATCTGCAGTTTTGTTTGTTTCTTGACATTTGATTGAATTGACATCAATGTCCACTAACCATGTGATTTTGTAACTCACATCTACATAACTGTTCTCCAAAGTTGGCGTAATTTCGAAACCTGGATGTACACTATTCCTTCATCCAAATTATTGCATGTTGTGCTGCAAAGTAAGGATCCAGCACAATACTCTGCCAAATTTGCTGATACTCGACTTTCTAGTTCTTAACCAACCATCAACTGAGGATCTATATTTATCTCCAATTCAATGTTCGCTTATTGATGTAATAATCTTTAATGTCAAGCCTGAATAAATATCTTCCAATGCCTTTATAGAGAAATCCACGTTAACACATTTGGACAATAGACAACAGGTGCAGGAGTAGGCCATTCGGCCCTTCGAGCCAGCACCGCCATTCAATGTGATCATGGCTGATCATCCCAAATCAGTACCTCGTTCCTGCCTTCTCCCCATATCCCCTGACTCCGCTATTTTTAAGAGCCCTATCTAGTTCTCTCTTGAAAGCATCCAGATAACCTGTCTCCACCGCCCTCTGAGGCAGAGAATTCCACAGACTCACCACTCTCTGTGAGAAAAAGTGTTTCCTCATCTCCGTTCTAAATGGCTTACTCCTTATTCTTAAACTGTGGTCCCTGGTTCTGGACTCCCCCAACATCGGGAACATGTTTCCTGCCTCTAGCCTGTCTAAACCCTTAACAATCTTATATGTTTCAATGAGATCCCCTCTCATCTTTCTAAACTTCAGAGTGTACAAGCCCAGCTGCTCCATTCTCTCAGCATACGACAGTCCCGCCATCCCAGGAATTAACCTTGTAAACCTACGCTGCACTCCCTCAATAGCAAGAATGTCCTTCCTCAAATTAGGGGACCAAAACTGCACACAATACTCCAGGTGTGATCTCACTAGGGCTCTGTACAACTACAGAAGGACCTCTTTGCTCCTATATTTGATTCCTCTTGTTATCAAGGCCAACATGCCATTCTCTTTCTTCACTGCCTGTTGTACCTGCATGCTTACTTTCATGGACTGATGTACAAGGAAGTTGTACATCCCCTTTTCCCATTTAAATTGACATTCTAATGGCAACTTCAAAAAAATCAACATGATTTGCCAACTAATCCTTCCTTCCACAAATCCATGTTTGTTTGCTTTGATCAGCTCATTATATTCTTGTTAAAATATTCAATGAGCAGCCAATTTCTGAATCTAAAGAGTTTAGAAAAGTCTGACTAATATTATGCCAATTACTAATGATTCTTTTTATCATCAGGTCCATGCCATTTGTTGAGTCCCAATATATTTCCCATTAATATTTACATACACATTAAATTCACTAACTTCCTCCCCATGCCTTTTGAGGCTTTTATATGCTGCTGCTATTTTGTCGTTGTTGTGAAATGAAAAATTACAAAGTATTTATTTAGGAAGATTGACATTTGTTTATCATTCATTGAAGCCTTACTTGCACCAATCTTTTCTAAAACTACATCTCATAAATGTCAAGTCCCATTTTGTCATCTCCCCTATTTCGCAAAGTTATCTTGGATATCTCTTAATATTCATGTCCTATCCAAATATCCTTTAGATGTTGTAATTGTATCTGATTCTAAAGTTTCTTCTGACAGCGCATTCTAGATATAGACTATCCTGAGTGAAAATATTGTCCTTGAATTCCCCATTAAATCTCTTCCCTCTCACCTTAGGCCTATTCACTAAGAAGAGTACTGACCCAAAATGTCATCTATCTATTGTTCCACAGATACTGACGCCCACTGAGTTACTGCAGCGCTGTGTTTAGCTTAAACCTGTGTCCTCTAGTCTTAGAATCTGCCACTGTGTGAACAGGACAGTGAGTGTTCACTTTATCCATGCCCTCATGGTCTTGTACACCTTTCATGATCTTGTACACCTCAATATGGTCACCCCTCAACCTCCTATGCTCCAAACAAAAAAGTCCCAGGCTATCCAACCACTCCCTACAACTCAACCCCATGGCCTTAAGCAACATCTCGGTAAATCTCTTCTGTACCATTTCCAACACTGTCATCCTTCCTAAAGCTGGCCAACTGGAACTAGATTCAAGATTCAATTTAATTGTCACATGTACCAATACCTACTATGTTCTGTGTGCTGAAGCAAAGCAAGAATTTCATTGTCCTATCAGGGACACATGACAATAAACTCACTTGAACTTGAACTTGAACCAATTAAGGTACAATGAAATTTTGATTACAAGTATCCTGAGAGTGGTCTTACCAATGATTTGTACAGTTGATGTCCCAATTTTTGTACTCATTACCCTTCCCAATGAAGGCAATCATGCTAAAGGGCTTCTTCACCACACTTTCAACCTGAATTTCACTTTAAAGAAGCACCTATGCACCTTGATTTCTCTGCTCTGCAAAAACTCTCGAGGGCTCTACCATTTACTGTGCAAGCCTTGTCCTGGTTTGACACACCAAAGTGCAATGCCTCACTTGTCAGAATTAAATTCCAATGACCATTTCTTCCCAACTGATCTGAATCTTTTTGTAAACTTAGATAGCCTTCCTCACTGTCCACTATATCACCAATGTTGGTGTTATCTACTAATTTACCACCAATATTAACTTGCCATCCAAATAGTTAATGGAGATAACAAACAACAGTGGGTCCAGCATGAACCCTGTGACATTCCACAAGTCACAGGCTGCTAATTGAAAAAATGCATTCCACAACAAGCCTCCAAGCTAAGAAAAGGAATAGATGATGTTATGGGTATGAAGAAGGGTCTCCACCTGAAACATCAGCTATTCCTTTTCTCTGGTGAATCTGGTAATTATTGAATCGAAAACCAGAGGACATGGGTTTAAGGTGAAGGGAAAAATATTTAATAGGAATCTTGGGGGTAACTTTTTCACACACAGGTTAGTGGATGTATGGAACAGGCTGCTAGACAAGGTAGTTCAGGAAGGAACTATCCCAACATTTAAGAAGCAGTTAGACATGTACATGGATAGGACAGGTTTGGAGGGATATGGACCAAATGCTGGCAGGTGGGATGAGTGTTGCTGGGACATGTTGGCCAGTGTGGGCAAGTTGGCCAAAGGACCTGTTTCCACACTGTATCACTCTATAACTATAACTCCAGAGATGCTGCCTGACCCACTGAGTTACTCCAACATTCTGTGTGTATGAGATATCTATGGTCAGCATGGACTCGCTGGGACAAAGGGCCTGTTTCTATGCTGTATCTCTGAACTAAACTAATTATTACGAGCATTTCCATTGTGAATTTCTTTTCCCTTTGTGTTTTGGGCTCCATTCAACCCACTTTTGGTGATAGTTGGCATTCATCTTGCTCTTTGGAGCTCTTGTTCTGATATCTTTGCATTTCCTCCTTGTCACTTGAAAATTGTTTTTGAACCCATTTCTTCAGCTAAGCTTTCCATCTCATCTTGTAACCTGCCTTGAGTGTGACCATTCCTAAAAATTATTGGTAATACACAATTTTGCTCTAACTACACCAAGTACAAGGCAGGAAACATTATATTACACAGTGTTATTGACCCAAGCAGTTATCACTGTTGTCTCCCTAGCAAGGTTACTGCATTATATAAAATGGTCATAATTCATTTCAAAGAAAGGGAGGGAAAGTCAGTCTGGAAGCCACTAAACATTACTCTTTTAACTGGTCAATAATTAGTTTGGTGATCGTTGCAGCTTATAAATGTTAATGCTGTGCATTCAGCAGTGTTTCTTGCTGTATTTCTTAATGGGATGCAGTAATGCATCATAAAACTAAACTCCATAAATATTTAAAATTGTTAGGTAACCAGAAACCTAGAGTTGAAAATATTGTGCTTTATATCAGCGCTTCACCCTCAACTCACTCAGCACATTGGTGCCAGATGCAGTCATTTCCTGTTTATATTGCAGAGAAATAGTTTATCTCGCTGTTTTCTTTTTCTAACTCTGTAATCTTTTCAACTTTCAAATGACGATTCTCTTTCTTGCAGCATCCATAAAGAGTGTAATTATGTGAGAAATAGGAGCTCCGCAGGTCTAAGAAGCATTGATGGCTGTTGAGTCATTGTTTGGCTAAGGATAAGATGAGCTGCACTCAGGAGAGTCTGGAAGCAAAATTAAACAACAATGCTTGGGAGAGAACTGAAGTTTGCTGAGATTGATGGCGAGAGAACTAGTTTAAAAAAAAAAGCAAAAAGCAAAACAGCCGTTGGATATCGGAAATCAAAATAAAATGGTGGGCACACAGGCAGTGTCTGATGAAAGAGAATTAGTTCCCGTGTCTCAGGCAGAAAACCCTTCATCAGAATGAGAATGTGAGAAAGCCTCACAGAAAGTTAAAAAAAAACCTGCTGGAGGAAATCGGCAAACATGCATTTGCAGTCTCTTGTATCTCCAAGCCTCTGAGAACTTGGCTTCGCACAGCTGCAGGCGGGAGGTAAACTCCATGAGAATGTGTTTCGGAACTGTCCTTAAACTTAAGTCAACTAAGTTTTGGATTAATTTGCACCAAATTAGGCTGCATTGTTTGTACCAATATTAAGAAAATGTTAGAAACTCTCAGCAGGTCAGAGTAACGTTTGTGAAAAGGGATAATGTCAACCTTTCAGGCTGATATTTTATCAGTATTGTGCAAAAGTTAGAAATCACAGATGGAGGGGAAAGTGGCGGAATTAACAGAGGGAACTGTTAATTAACACTGTGATCAGGTGAAGGCCAATAGAGTTTAAACAGTGCATTTCATGGTGGTGTAAGTGAGAAGGTGATGAAGGCTTTTTAATCATAACCGATCTATGCAAATACATTTAAATAGAAGGAGATGATCGAGAACAAGGTGATGGAAGAATACTGAATCATGGATATATTAAACACTGCAGATGCTAGAAATAAAAGAGAATGATGGAACCATTCAGCAGGTTGAGCAGCATTTGGTGAGAGAAATAAATGGAGGTAACCTTATTGGAAGATGACCTTCTGGGACAAGAAATTATTTGAATGTGCCAGAAATAATGAGTCAGCCAAGGATGTCTTGCTTGTGGATTTGGGGTAATACCTTGATCCTATCTTGTGCCACTTGTTCAGTCGCTTTTCACCTGCATCCAAGCCACCTCACATGCTCTTTACCACTTGAATAATTGTCAATTTCTAGGCCCCCAGCACCGAATATTTATCAGGAACGTCCTTAATACCTCCATTCCCCATCAGGAAGACCACGGGCCCTCTGGTTCTTCCTTGAACAGAGACCCAATCAGTTTTCCTCGACAAACACTCTCTTGTGCCTGATGGAACTTGTCCACAACCATAGCAACTTCTCCTTTGACTCCTTTCACTTTCTTCAAGTCAATGGTGTCATCATAACCACTCGCATGGGCCCCAGCTATGCCTTTCTTTATATTGGTTATATTGAACACTCCTTGTTCCAAATATACCCAGGCAACATCTCCCAACCCTTTCTTTGCTACATCAACAACAACATCGGGGCTATCTCTTGCAACCGTGTAGAACTCGTTTCATCAACTTTATTACTAACGTCCACCCTGTCCTCAAATTCACTTGGTTTGGCTCTGATCATCTCTCTCTTCCACAACCTCTCTACACCCATGATGTGGTCATCATCTACACACCCATTAACTCCCACAATTATCTTGACTACACCTCCTCTTGACACCTCCTTCTTGCAAAGATGCCATCCCTTTCTCTCAATTTTCCTGTCTCCCACAATGAAGCTTTCCAATCTAGGGCATCCAAGATGTGCTCTTTCTTCAGTGAATGTGGGTTCATCCCTGCTTTAGTCGATCGAGCCCTCGCTTGAGTCTCCACTGTGTCCTGAATTGCAGTTCGTGATCCCCCTCTCCACAGATGGAACATGGATGGAGCACCCCTAGTCTTCACCTTTCAACCCACTAGCCTCCACATCCAACACACCATTCTTCAACATTTCTGCCATCTTCAGCCTGATCGCACCACCGGCCAGATCCCCCACTACAATCAGTCTGATGAAGAATTCCAACCTGAAATGTTGCCTATCCATGTCCTTCAGAGAGGCTACCTGACCTGCTGAGTTATTACAGTACTTTGTATTCTGCTCAAGGTTCCAGAATCTGCAGTCCCAATCACATCTTCCCATCCCCATCATTTTCTGATTCTGTAAAGACACTCTCTCTGAAACTCCTGGGTTTGCTCATCCCTTTCCACCCAAACCACTCCCTCCTCGTGAACTTTCATCTGCAATCACAGCAGTTATAGCACCTGTCCCACCAATTCCTCTCTCACTTCCATCTAGGTGAATCAGAGGTTCATATGCATCTCCTCTAGCCTTGTCTACTGTATTTGGTGCTCCCGAACAATCCAAACCAATCCTGCACATTGGTGAGATAAAGTGATAATTTTGCCAAACACGCGCTCTCTGTCAGCCAATGCTTGCTAACTCCTGTTTGCTAATATTTTAACTCCCTTTCTGTTCCAATAACGACCTTTCTGGCTTGGGCCTCCTCCATTGCCAGCGAGGCCAGACACAAACTGGAGGAACAGCACCTCATATTCCACTTGGGTGGTTTACAACCCAACAGTATGAATATTGAATTCTCCAATTTCAAGGGGAAAAAACACCCTACCATCCCCCACACCCATACACAGGTAGTTCACCCACCATCTTCCACAACCCTAGTCGCCCTGTTCATTTCCTCTCCTGCACACAATCATCTCCCATCCCTAACTCCTATATTTCTCTTTTGACCTCCTCTCTTTCCCTGCCACCCCCCCCCATCCCCTTCCACCCGCTTCGCACCCATCGGCTTTACCTTTCACCACTCCTTTTCTTTCCTAATCTGACATTTTTTTGTCACCTTTTTACCTCTTCCACTTACTCCATCTATCTGCCAATTACCTCCCTTTGCCTGTATCCACCTATCACTTGTTAGGCTTTGCTTCACCCACATTTCTCTTTATTCCACCGCTTGCAGCTCTACTCCATCAGTCTGAAGAATGGTTCCAAACCAAAGCATCTCCTGTGCATTGCCTCCACAGATGCTGCCTGATTTCCCGATTACCTCCAGCACGTTGTTTTTTTGCTCAAGATATCAGCACGTGCAGTTTCTAGTGTCTCAATGTTAGAAGTGGGATGTGACGGAGAGTAAAAGTGATGAGCAATTGGAAATTTAGAGTCACACTCATAGACTAAACAAAACTCTACACAGCAGTCACCCAAATGGCCTCTGATCTCCGTTGTGTAGTGCAAACAATATCATGAGCACTGAATGCGGCACAGGGGCTTAGAAGAAATACAAGCAAACCACTCCTTCACCTGTATTTGGGGCCTGGATAGTAATACGGGAACAAATGAAAGGAGATTGGAGAATGAACCCATGAAACTGAAGAGGAACTTTGACCCACAGACCACAATCAGTGAGGTTAGTTACAACACTTTCTCTACAATGATTCTAAATACCAGTGCCCCACAAAGATGTGTTCTCAGTCCCCTACTATACTCCCTATGCACTCACAATTGTGCGACCAAATTTGGCTCCAACTCCATGTACAAATTTTCTGATGATACCACAGTGGTGGGCTGGAACACAAGCAATGGGGAGACAGTGTAGAGGAAGGAGATATTCACATGGTGGCAGGACATAACCTCTCCCTCAATGTCAACATGATGAAGGAGCTATTCATCAGGAAGGGTGGTGGAGCACATGCCCATTCAGCGTCACTGGTGCCAAGTAGAAGTGGTTGAGATCATCGAATTCCTTGGCATTAATATTACTAACGATCTGTTGTGGGCTAACCGCATTGTGGTGGCTGTCAAGAAGGCACACCAAAGCCTCTGTTTCCTTTGAAGATCGAGGAAATTTGGCATGTCTCCAATGCCTGCTAAAAATGCAGCATCGAATGCAAACAGATCAACAGCAGGCATCAAGGGTGGCAAGTTAATGCAGCGATACAGTTGCTGCTTTACAGCACTTGCAGCACCGGAGACCCGGGTTCAATCCCGACTAAGGGTGCTGTCTTTATGGAGTTTGTATGTTATCCCCGTGACCATGTGGGTTTTCTCTGCGATCTTCTGTTTCTTCCCACACTCCAAAGACAGCTTTTGGTGTGCTGGCCTTTATAAATCAGAGCATTGAGTATAGAAGTTGGGATGTAATGTTAAAATTGTACAAGGCATTGGTGAGGCCAATTCTGGAATATGGTGTACAATTTTGGTCGCCAAATTATAGGAAAGATGTCAACAAAATAGAGAGAGTACAGAGGAGATTTACTAGAATGTTGCCTGGGTTTCAGCACAGAGAAAGGTTGAACAAGATAGGCCTTTATTCTTTGGAGCGCAGAAGGTTAAGGGGGGAACTTGATAGAGGTCTTTAAAATGATGAGAGGGATAGACAGAGTTGACGTGGATAAGCCTTTTCCATTGAGAGTAGGGAAGATTCAAACAAGAGGACATGATTTGAGAATTAAGGGACAAAAGTTTAGGGGTAACATGAGGGGGAACTTCTTTACTCAGAGAGTGGTAGCTGTGTGGAATGAGCTTCCAGTGGAAGTGGTGGAGGCAGGTTTGATTTTATCATTTAAGAATAAATTGGATAGGTATATGGACAGGAAGGGAATGGAGGGTTATGGTCTGAGTGCAGGTAGATGGGACTAGATGAGAGTAAGTGTTCAGCACGGACTAGAAGAGCCGAGATGGCCCGTTTCCGTGCTGTAATTGTTATATGGTTATATGGTCATACAGGTGTAGGTAAATTGGCTTGGTACAAGTGTAAATTGTCCCTAGAGTGTGTCGCATAATGTGCAGAATTGCTGGTCGGTGTGGGCCCAAGGGCCTGTTTCCATGCTCTATCTTGAAACTAAACTAAACTAAACAAAGATTTCACTACACCTGTGACAATAATAAATCTAAACCAAAACCAGTTCCTTCTAAAATTTAAAGGGAAGAAGATGGGAAAATTTGTATAATGGTGGCATTAGCTTCAGTTGACAGAATGTGTTATTTGGTGGATCAGGGCAGTATATAAGAAAATTGACCAGATATAGTTCTAGAAATGGGAAGTATCAAATAACTTGTCTGTCTGTGAAAGCATTAGTTTAACTTACCAGAGTGGAAATGTCGATGGATCCTCCCCAGCCTACAAATGTTCAAATGTACTGCCCGTATAATCGAAAGAGCATCTGGGATCGATTGGCTGGCTACTGACAGGGCTGCAGGCATCCTTTGGTTCCCAGCTGACTTGTGAATAGTTCGGATTTCAAGCTCGAAAGGGTACAGAAAAGATTTCCGAGGATGTTGAAAGGCCGAGAGGATCTGAGGTATAGGAAGAGGTTGAGTAGGCTGGGACTCTATTCCCTGGAGTGCAGGAGGATGAGGGGCAATCTTATAGAGGTGTATAAAATAATGAGAGGAATAGATTGGGTAGATGCACAGTCTCTTGCCCAGAGTAGGTGAATCGACGATAAGGGGACATAGGTTTAAGGTGAAAGGGACAAAATAGGATTCTGAGGGGTAACTTTTTCACACAAAGGGTGGTGGATGTATGGAACAAGCTACCAGCAAATGTAGTTGAGGCTGGGACTATCCCAACATTTAAGAAGCAGTTAGACAGGAACATGGATAGGACAGGTTTGGAAGGATATGGACCAAACGCACGCAGGTGGGACTAGTAGAGCTGGGACCTGTTGGCTGGTGTGGGCAAGTTGGGTCGAAAGGCCTGTTTCCACATTGTATCACTATGATTTCAAAAGGTTCACAGAAACTGAATCCTGCTCTAACCCAGGGACAACCTGGATCTGCCTAAGATTTGAGAATAAAGACGTGTTGTGATGTGAAAACCTATAGCTCTCGTAATGGCTCCATGGGAATGAACCTTTGTGACGCGGCTCCACTGAAAACAGAATGAATAAGGCGGGAATCTTCTTGAAGCTGCTCGCTTCTACCAGGGGAATCAAGAACCAGAGGACATAGGTTTAAGATGAGAGGGGGAAGATTTAATAGGAACCTGAAGGGCAACTGTTTTTTATACAGAGGAACCATTTGCCAGAGGAGGTCGTTGAGGCAGGTACTATAACATTTAAAATACATTTGGACAGACACATTAGATAGGATATGGGCCAAACTCAGGCAGGTGGGACTGGTAGATGGTAGATGCCCATCTTGGTCAGCATGGGCAAGTTGGGCTGAAGGGCCTGTTTCCATGGTGTGTGACCCTAAGCAGGAAGATCTTCACCAAAGCTCTAGCCTGTAAAATTTGGTGAAATAATGTTTCTGTACTCATCCTGATAAAGGGGGATTTTAATGCAAAACCAAAAGACTACTGATGCTAGAAATCCTCAGTAAGTTCTGAACATGTTGAGAACACTAGGCCCTACAGTCAGTATGTGCAAGGAAAATAAACCCCTCCAAAAACAACAAATTAACCTTTTAGGTCAATGATGTCAAGATAGTGATTGCTGTAAGCACTATATCTGCATCAATAATCTGTCATTATTTTCAATTCTGCATAAGTGATCACCCCTGCTGTACTGCTTAGTTTTTCCCTTTCCTGAATCAGTATCCATTGCGCTGCACAATATAAAACTCTTTGATATTTAATATAGTCCTGTTTTGCATTGAACATAATTGACGACGAGCAAGAGTACTGCAGACTTCCAAAATTTATTTTACTTTAGACTATCAACAACCGACTGAAAGAGATTTCCTTCCATCAAATTGAACTGTATATAACCTAGCTTAGAAACATAGAAAGAATATTTTGCAAACTATTGCATCACCCACTTCCCGATGTTGTTAGATTTGATTTGATTGCACTGCTGTCTGTGTCCTTTAAATGAAGAATAACACTCTGTCTATATTAATCTGAATATCCGGATCACCGCTGAGCAGCCATAATTTTAAACTTCCCTTTGTCAGCAAATGCTTTTGTTCTCATATGGTGCTGGAGTTTAGAGCAACAAGTCAACTTTGAAATTGTCTTTGGCACATCGCACAATGAGGCTAAAATGAGCACACATTGTAGCAATGTTACAACATTTTGAGATTTAAAAAATCAAGTCTGTAATTTATCCCATCAGATAAAGCATAAAAATAAGTTTAATTTGATACCTAATTCACTTTCATATCTTCAGTATTAAAAAAGTTCTGGCCATTTTCATACTCGGAAATTAGCATCTTGTTCCCTATTGCTTTTCCATTGACTTAACTTAAAAGTGTGATCGAGGACAGTCAAAAGCCCATATTTTTCTTTAAAATTAAGAGAACTGATTGAAATGTTCAGTTATTATAGATTTAAGCATTCTGAAACAAATATGAAACAATCTTACTTGGATGACCTGAAATTAAAGCATATAATTAGTTAGTTACCTAATTGTAGCTAATTACAAAATTCAATTACTAGATCTAAACATCTATCCATTTCTTAAGAAAAGGTTAACATTTTTAAATAGCCTGTCCAAATAACATTCACACAAGAATTCGCAATATAACATGATTTTCAAATCTCATTGTCATGAATTTATAGGCCAAATGGAAGGAATTTAATGTTTAATTCCTGTAAATTAATGGGCATTTAAATCATCTTGCGAGTGGGTTTTTGTGGAACGCGATCGATTGGAACGTTGTGGTTGCGGTGAATTGGAACCCCATATTGGCAGGAAAAACACTGCCGGTTCATATGGGACCAAAATCACATTTTCGCCAATTAAATTTGGATTAAAGTCATCCTAAGAAGCAAGTTTATATGTAAAATATACGACTTACATTATGTTTTGTCCCTTACTTGAGATCCGTCCCGTTGTAGGCGTTGAGGGCATTAGAAGTAGCTTTTTATTTTACTCCAGCAATTGCATTGTCAAGCGATTTTTTTTTTTTAAACTTCCGAGAACGGAAGTCCGGTCGATTGTTCTGCAGCAGTTGGCCGACCGAGGAAATTCGCCTCCGACAGGCAGGAGAAAACGGCATTTTAATCCCGCCCCCCCCCCCCCCCTCAAGGCGCCAAAGTCGTGCACACGGCCAGTGGCAGAACTGCAGCGCCGCTGAAGGTAAGTTTTGTAACATCACTACACATTGCTGTCTAGGCCTCTGGTGAGAAGAATGGGTTGAACAGAATATTTTTTTAAGTTGAGAAACTAATTGAAGTAAAGACAGAACTGAGCTCATTCACAAGGCAGAGTAAGTGAGAATATGGGTGCCACATGCTGTTCTGAAGGCACATTGTATTCTGTCTTTAATTAAGAAGGGGTTGTACAGAAGTATGGAACCCTTGCTGAGATTGTACAGGGCTTTGGTGAGATCTCACTCCAGTACTGTGCACAGCTTTAGTCTTTGTACTCTTTTGTGTTATTCCTGGGTAGGTTTGCTATATTGATTATTGGATGAGTGAAGTCCCCAGAGAAGAGGCTGAGTATATGAAGCAGAATTTAGAAGATAAATATTGTCCCATTCTCTGTGTATTCTCTGCCTCCACCACTACCCCCAGCAGTTTATTCCAGGTACCCACCAACTTCCGCAGAGCAAAAAAAAACATGCTTTGCACTTCTGCTTTAAACTTTTCTCCTCTCGCCTTAAAGATATGCTATCTAGTATTTTATATTTCAATTCCAGGTAAACGTGTGTGACTGTCTATCTGATAGATGCCTCTCATAACATTATATACTTCTGTCAGGTCTCACCTCGACCTTCGGCATTCCAAAGAAAACAATTCAAGTCTGTCCAGCCTCTCCTTGTATTTAATACCCTCGAACCTAGGCAGCATTCTGAGAAACCACCTCTGCACCCTTTCCACAGTCTCCTCATCCTCCCTGTAAGGGGGAGACCAGAACTGCACGCAAAACTCCAAATGCAGTCTGCCCAAAATCTTTTAAAGCTGCATTATGCCTTCCTGAGTTTTTATACTCATTATCTCAACCAATGAAAGCAAGCATACTACATAACTTGTTTCCTATTAGTATACTATATGCTTGTCTACTATATACTGCTCCATCTATTTGTGTTGCAACTTTCAGGGAGTTATTGACTTGAGCCCCAAGATCCCTCTGTACATCAATGCTGTTAAGGGTCTTGTCATTAATTTTATATTTTCCTATTATATTCACCCTCCCAAAGTGCAACACCTCATACTTGCTCTGATTAAACTCCATCTGTCATTTCTCCACACAATTCCATAGCTGATTCATATCCAAATGTATACTTTGACTGCTTTCCAAACCCCAGAATATAGGTGCAGAAGGAGGCCATTCAGCCCTTCGAGCCAGCACCGCCATTCATTGTGATCATGGCTGATCGTCCCTTATCAATAACCCGTGCCTGCCTTCTCCCCATATCCCTTGACTCCACTAGCCCCTAAAGCTCTATTTAACTATTTCTTAAATCCATCCAGTGACTTGGCCTCCACTGCCCTCTGTGGCAGGGAATTCCATAAATTCACAACTCTCTGGGTGAAAAAGTTTTTTCTCACATCAGTCTTAAATGACCTCCCCTTTATTCTAAGACTGTGGCCCCTGGTTCTGGACTCACCCAACATTGGGAGCATTTTTCCTGCATCTAACGTCCAGTCCTTTTATAATTTTATATGTTTCTATAAGATTTCTATAAGATTCTCTCCTCATCCTTCTAAACTCCAGTGAATACAAGCCTAGTCTTTTCAATCTTTCCTCATATGAAAGTCCCGCCATCCCAGGGATCAATCTCGTGAACCTACGCTGCACTGCCTCAATCACAAGGATGTCCTTCCTCAAATTAGGAGACCAAAACTGTACACAATACTCCAGATGTGGTCTCACCAGAGCCCTATACAACTGCAGAAGAACCTCTTTACTCCTATACTGAAATCCTCTTGTTATGAAGGCCAACATTCCATTAGCTTTCTTCACTACCTGCTGTACCTGTAAGCCAACTTTCAGTCAAGGACGCCCAGGGCTCACTGCACCTCTCCCTTACCTAACCTAACCCCATTGAGATAATAATCTGCCCCCTTGTTTTTGCCACCAAAGTGGATAACCTCACATTTATCTATATTATACTGCACCTGCCCACTCACTCAACCTGTCCAGGTCACCCTGCAACCTCCTAACATCCTCTTCACAGTTCACACTGCCACCCAGCTTTGTGTCATCTGCAAACTTGCGAGTGTTGCTCCTAATTCCCTCTTCCAAATCATTAATATATATGGTAAACAGTTGTGGCCCCAACACTGAGCCTTGCGGCACTCCATTCACCACTGCCTGCCATTCTGAAAAGGACCCGTTCACTCCTACTCTTTGCTTTCGGTCTGCCAACCAATTTTCTATCCGTCAACACCCTACCCCCAATACCATGTGCTCTAACTTTAGTCACCAGTCTCCCGTGTGGGACCTTATCAAAGGCTTTCTGAAAGGCTAGATACACTTCTTCCACTGGCACCCCTTCGTCCATTTTACTTATCACATCCTCAAAGAATTCCAGAAGATTAGTCAAGCATGATTTCACTTTCATAAATCCATGTTGACTTGGACAAATCATTTTACTGCTATCCAAATGCTCCATTATTACCTCTTTAATAATTGACTCCAGCATCTTTCCCACCACCGAAGTCAGGCTAACTGGTCTGTAATTCCCCGTTTTCTCTCTCGCTCTTTTCTTGAAAAATGGGATAACATTAGCTATCCTCCAATCCACAGGAACTGATGCTGAATCTATTGAACATTGGAAAATGATCACCAATGCATCCACTATTTCTAGAGCCACCTCCCTGAGGACCCTGGGATGCAGACCATCAGGTCCAGGGGATTTATCATCCTTCAGTCCCATTAGCCTACCCAATATTAATTCTCGCCTAATGAAAATTTCTTTCAGTTTCTCTACCCCCTTAGATCCTCTGACCTCCAGTACATCTGGGAGATTGTTTGTGTCTTCCTTAGTGAAATCAGATCCGAAGTACCTATTCAACTCTTCTGCCATTTCCTTGTTGCCCATAATAATTTCACCCGTGTCTGCCTTCAAGGGAGCCACATTTGACTTTGCTACTCTTTTTCCCTTAACATATCTAAAGAAGCTTTTACTGTCCTTCTTTATATTCCTGGCCAGCTTCCCCTCGTACTTCATCTTTTCAGCCCGTATTGCCTGTTTTGTTTCCTTCTGTTGTCCTATGAAAGTTACCCAATCCTCTGGCTTCCGGCTACTCTTTGCTGTGTTATACATCTTTTCTTTTAGTTTTATTCTATCCCTAACTTCTCTTGTCAGCCACGGTTGCCTCCTACTCCCCTTAGAATCTTTCTTCCTTTTTGGAATGAATTGATCCTGCGTCTTCCGGATTATGCCCAGAAATTCCTGCCATTGCTGTTCCACCGTCATTCCTGCTGAGATCCCTTTCCAGTCTACATTGGCCAGCTCCCCTCTCATGCCTTCATAGTCCCCTTTGTTCAACTGCATCACTGACACTTCCGATTTAACCTTCTCCTTCTCAAATTGCAGATTAAAACTAATCATATTATGATCACTACCTCCAAGCGGTTCCTTTACCTCGAGTTCTCTTATCATATCTAGTTCATTAGACAACACTAAATCCGGAATTGCCTTTTCTCTGGTCGGCTCCATTACAAGCTGCTCTAAGAATCCATCTCGGAGGCACTCTATAGCAATGTTACAAAATTTTGAGATTTTAAAAATCAAGTCTGTAATTTATCCCATCAGATAAAGCATAAAAATAAGTTTAATTTGACACCTAATTCACTTTCATATCTCAAGTATTTAAAAAGTTATGGCCATTTTCATACTCGGAAATGAGCATCTTGTTCCCTATTGATTTTCTATGGACATAACAAAAAAGTTGTGATCGTGAACAGTCAAAAGCCCATAACTTTCTTAAAAATTAAGAGAACTGAATGAAATTTTCAGTTATCATAGATTGAAGCATTCTGAAACAAATATAAAATAATCTTACTTGGATGACCTGAAATTAAAGCATATAATTAGTTAGTTACCTAATTGTAGCTAATTTCAGACTTCAATTACTAGATCTAAAGATCTATCCATTTCTTAATAAATGATTAACATTTTTAAATAGCCTAAATGTCCAAATAATATTCACAAATAATTCACAATAAAACATGATTTTTAAATCTCATTTACATTAATTTATAGGCCAAATGGAAGGAATTCAGTGTTCAATTGCTGTAAATAAATGCCCATTTAAATCAGCTTTCCAGTGGGTCCCTGTGGAACGTGCTGGTTTAGAACGTTCACATTGCGGTAGATTTGTGCCCCAAATGCCCAGAAAAATACTGCGCGATATAATGGGCCCAAAATGAGCTACTCGCAATATTAAACTTTGTATAAAGGGATCTTTAGAAGCCCTTTTTAATGTAAAAATATACAACCTACCTTCTGTGGTTTGCTTTATGAGACCCTGCGGTTGCTGGCGGTCGCGGGTTTAGAGATTGATTTTTAAACTACTATAACTATTATTCAAGGCCTTTAAACCTAATAATAGCTTTTGCGACGGGGTCTTCCAGCGATTTTTCGTTAATAATTAACTAGGCTGAACATCTTCGATTTGAACAGCCTAGAGAAAATCGCGTTTTAAACCCGCCCCCTCTAAACGGCGCCAAAATCGCGCACACCCGCAGCGGCAGATTTTCAAAGACGCTTCAGGTAGGCTTTGCAACATACCTACACTCTACAACTCTCTTTCTTGGGGTCCTGACCCAACCTGATTTTCCCAGTCTACCTGCATATTGAAATCCCCCATCACCACAGTGGCATTACCTTTGTTACATGCTAGTTTTAACTCCTGCTGCAACTTACACCCTACATCCGGGCTACTATTTGGGGGTCTGTAGATAACACCAATTAGTGTCTTCTTGCCTTTACAATTCCTCAACTGAATCCACAGTGACTCTACCTCGTCAGTCCCGATGTCTTCCCTCGCAAGGGACTGAATTCCAACCCTCACCAGCAGAGCTAACCCCCTCCTCTGCCCACCTGCCTGTCCTTTCTATAGGATGTATAACCCTGAATATTAAGTTCCCAGGCCCGATCCTCCTGCAGCCACGTCTCAGTAATCCCCACAATGTCATAGCTACCAACCTCTAACTGAGCCTCAAGCTCATCTACTTTACTTCTTATACTTCGCGCATTCATATACAATACTTTTAATTCCTTACGCATCTCACCTTTCACATCGATCCCTATTACACTTGGCCATACTCTCCTATCCCTTTGTGAGCTTCCTTTCCCATTAATTCTGGGGTCATTAACCATCCCTTTACTCTCTTTCCCTTTAACTCCATCCTCGACTATCCCATTTGACATCCCACTGCCCTTATTCAGTTTAAAACCACTCGTGTAGCAGTGGCAAACCTGCCTGCCAGATTTTCTCCCACTCTACTGGAGTTTAGAAGGATGAGGGGGGTCTGATAGAAAGATATAAAATTATAAAATGAATGGACAGGCTAGATGCAGGAAAAATGTTCCCAATGTTGGGCAAGTCCAGAACAAGGGGCCACAGTCTTAGAATAAAGGGGAAGCCTTTTAAAACTGCGGTGAGAAAAAAAAATTTCACCCAGAGAGTTGTGAATTTGTGGAATTCCCTGCCACACAGGGCAGTGGAGGCCAAATCACTGGATGGATTTAAGAGAGAGTTAGATAGAGCTCTAGGGGCTAGTGGAATCAAGGGATATGGGGAGAAGGCAGGCACGGGTTATTGATTGGGGACGATCAGCCATGATCACAATGAATGGCGGTGCTGGCTCGGGGCCGAATGGCCTCCTCCTGTACCTATTTTCTATGTTTCTATGACACTAAAAGGAAGAAGACAGCAACTGCATACCTTCTAAATGCTTCCGACCTTCTCTCTCCTCTCAGCTTAACTGCCTTGGCAAATCGCTCTCCTTTTAAATTCTCTCCCTCTCTTAACACTGAAAAAGACCTGAAGAGATACTGAAATTGGCTTACTAAAATACATGTGGACAACATCTTACCATCCTATCCTATCAATCACCATCGTCACCTACTCAAAAAGGTTGCTAAGACATGATCTGCCGCATACAAAGCGACGCTGACTGTCTCAATGGGAGTAACTCCTATCCCAGGAATCCTCTCCAGCACTTTGAGTCTTTTTTTGTAAACCACATTTGCAGTTCCTTGTATCTTCCCTCATTTACCCTTGAGAGGTCCTACCTTCTCACCAATTGTCCTCTTGTTTTTAATGTAGGTATAAAAAGCCTCAGAACTATTTTAATCCAAATCTATTTTGTGACCCCATTTTGGTTCTTCTAATTACCCGTTGGAGTTCTTTCCTTGCTTTATATTCGCCTCAGGCCCTATTTGATTTAATTATTTTAAACATCACAATTGTTGTGGGAAACATTTTCTTCTTTTTTTTGACCAAATTTACAACCCGTTCTGAAACCTGCAATGTGCCCAGGCAGAAAGTGAGGTATCGTAACTCTATGTTTGATCTTGTTGTAGTAGTGCAGGAAGTCATAGGAAGACAGGGTCAGAGTGGGAAGGAGAATTAAAGTGACTGGAAATGGGAAGATGCAGATCATGTCAGCAGACTGAATGCATGTGCTTTGCAAAGCTATTGCCCAGTCTAGGTTTGGTTTATCCAATATTGAAGCAACAAAGTTATTCAAGTGTAAACACATCTTGGTTGGAATATTACTTGGAATTTTATAGATTGCCTAATGTCTGCAAAACTTTCTCTGCTCTTAAGTTCTTTTGATGTAAGAGAGACACTGTCTAATTCAAGAGTTCCTGATGCTTCTCAATGTTTGGGGCATTTATTTTTTAATAGGGTCCATGATGGTCTTTCTAATTGTGTTGTTGGCATGTCATCTTTCACTGATCATTCTAATAAATTTGCCAAACATGTCATACCTGCACAGAAATCTCATTCTTACACGAACCTTCCCCTGATCTTGACAACATCTATAGGGATCCTTTTGACCTTGCAGATTTCCTTGAACCATTTATTTTAATTGTCTAAGTAAAATCATAACTGTCTTGTGACTTCTCAATTCTTGCATTCTTCTTTGCTGCAAATTGACTTTGAAACACGCAGGCAATAATCTTTGCAGATGTTCTTTGACATTATTTTGTATTGCTCCTTGAATGTTGCACAGGACTTCCACTGCTTAAAGATTAAGGATTTGGTTTATAAAGAAGCTGAAACACTAAATGAATGGAAAATATGAATAGTTGCAATGAACATTTGAAAATTTGCAATAATGTTTGGAAGGGGAATCTCATTACACTGATAAAACTTGTTTGATTACCTTGATACTGACTCCTTATAGATGTTGGAACAGTTCCAATGAATGCAAACAAGGGTCAAATGGATTACGGGAAATTCAGAACATAGTTTCATGTAAACTATGGTTTTGACATTTTTGGCCTGGGCGAGGACAAAAGCATGATAAAAATATGTTGTTCTTATTACAATATTGCAAAATTTTAGTCTGTGAGGAATTAATGATATTTTTGTAACTGTCTATATATCACAGGATGTCTGCGGTTTCAAGCACATGTATGATTTTTAGCCAGCAAATGGTTTTTTCTCTTATGATCAGTTCCTGATGGAAATGGTCCAACTAAGCAAATGCAAATCATTTTAGTTGCACGCAAGCTCTTGAGGTCAATCAGAAAGCAGTTTAAACTATTTGTAAATTGATGGGTTCGGGTGAGAAAAAAAAATTGAGGAACAACTAATTTTCTTTCACTTTGTTTTATGATGAACTTGCCCCAGCTATATGTAAAATTTGAGATCTGGTATTTGGTTTTCGCTGGCACAGATGGAAACCATTTATGTATGTGTAAAATTGATTTATAAATGGAATGTTAAAATTGTCAAGGTGTTAACCCAAAACACAACCTATCCATATTCTCCTAGATGCTGCTTGACCCACCTGGTTACTCCAGCACTTTATGTCCTTTTCAACATTTGAAATATTGTAGTAACCTTTTCAAAATTATGCCATTTATGTACTACTTGCTGCCACTGTGATTTGGCCCAATTATTTCCCTCTGTGTTTATCAAGTTTGATGCAATAAACTCCAGGGTACGATTCTTTAGTATTTTCTATTTAATCTGTCAAATACGCCAAATTTTGATCAACACCATTCTCATAAATTATCTGGTTTGTTTATCCACTCCTGGTAAAGGAGAGCCTAAGCTACCTTGTCTTTATTTCCTTCGAAGAAAGACACAAAGTGCTGGCGTAACTGAGTGGGTCAGGGAGTATCTGTTTCAGGTTGTGACCCTTCTTCAGACTAAAGACTAAGACTGAGTCACAGTCTGAAGAAGAGTTCCGATCAGAAACATCACCCATCCTTTTTCTCCAGAGATGCTGTCTGACCTGCTGCGTTATTTTAGCATTTTGTGTCTGCAGTTCTTTGTTTCTACCTTTCTTTATTTCCTCTTAGTTTACTTTATGGCCTCTTCCAAGAACATTCAGTCCATCCAGTCTATGCTCTATCCTTTAGTTATTTCTTTACTTCTTTTTCCATTTCTCTTCTATTTCTTTACTTATTTCTCTGCAATCTTTTCTCTATCATATTGTGCCGGACTTCGCACTGATTCTCCTGCTACTCAATGGCACTAGAGATACATTGTAGCAGCCAATTAATCTATTAGCATGGCTTTGAAATGTACCAATGTACTCTGAACAAGCCCACAGTGGCCACAGTAAGTATGTGCAAACACCACATGCAAAACATCGAAGTTTGACAGTGAATCTGAGCCTTTGGCACCAAGCCCAAACTATCATGCCAGGTGCTAAATTAGTTGTTTCCAGTATACAATCTCAGTCTTCATGATCCCACTATATTATATCCCGCTGTCACTTCTCAGCATCGTACCATACATTGAATCTTTGAGCTCCACCCCACTGTAACTACTTACTGTGTTTATTTACTGACTTTTTGTGTACCTGCCGTGTAGTGAAATCATTTCTCTACATTTAATTTGTTGTTTTCCACATGTTTATTTTTAAATTTCTAGTTCCCATTGCTCCATGACTTACATGATGGGGGAGGCGGGGCACAGGTTCATTAAATAATTAATGCACTAATAGCTGCCTGAGTTTGTTGCAGTTTCCTTTCAATTTTGGCACTGATTCATTGTCATTGCTGTTCGTAATGCATAGTATCATAGAATTGTTGTGGGGCAGGATGAGATGATTTAACCCAATGAGTCCATATCACCTTTGTTGGAGAGCAATCTATTCAGTTCCATTACCTACACCATTCCTGTAGCCCTCAAGCACCTGTATCACCTAAAGCTCTGATCCGTGCAGTGGTCAGCCCACCGAGTCCACGCCGACCAGCGATCCCTGTACACTAACTAACATACTTGGGACAATTTACAACCAAAGCCAATTGCCTTACAAACCTCGGCACAAAATGCTGGAGTAATTCAGCGGGATAGGCAGCATCTCTGGAGAGAAGGAATGGGTGATGTTTCAGGTCGAGACCCTTCTTCAGACTGATGTCAAGGGAGTGGGAGGTACGTAGATAAGGAAGTCTAAGGTGTGAAGACAGGACAAATAGAATGGAGATCAAAGAAAATGTAGAATAGATCATTGTTAGTTAGGAGAAGGTAACAACACACACAGAGACAAAATGAAGTCGGAAACAGTAAGACTGGTCGGAGAACTGGGAAGGGGGAGGGGTTGGAGAGAGAGGGAAAGCAAGGGTTACTTGAAGATAGAGAAGTCAATATTCATATCGCTGGTGTGTAAGCTGCGCAAGCGAAATATGAGGTGCTGTTCCTCCAATTTGCGCTGGGCCAATCTCCGGCAATGGAGGAGGCCCAGGACAGTAAGGTCAGTGAGGGAATAGGGGTGGAAGTTAAATTGTTTAGCAATCGGGAGATCAGGTAGGTTTAGGCGGACTGAGCGAAGGTGTCCTGCTGAGTTACTCCAGCATTTTGTGTCTATCTTCGATTTAAACCAGCATCTGCAGTTCCTTCCAACACATTTACCCTTTGAACCTGTATGTCTTTGGAATGTGGGAGGGAACCAGAGCACCTGGGGGCTCCCACGCAGTCACGGGGAGAACGTACAAACTCCGTACAGACAGCACCTGTAGTCAGGATCTCTGGCAATGTAAGGAAGCAACTCTAATGCTGTGCCACTGTGCTGCCCTATGCATCAGAGTATGCCTGAGAATTCAGTGATGGGGAACTATGTAGGCAGAATTGGTTAGAAAAGGTTTTGGTGTGGAGGATTAACAATAAATGACAAACGTAATTGGCAAATAAAATTGAAAAGATGTAAGTTTTTTGAGAAGGAATGAGAAAAAGGGTTAAAGAATGAAAGAAAAATAAGCCTTTAAACCACCATGGATAAAGGCAAACTGGTTTGTACTCACAAAGTAGGGCCATTTAAAAAGCAAATCATGGGTAGGCATTTTAAAAGAATAATAATTGAGGAACAGGCCATTTAAAATAAAAGCACACAGGAAATAGCCTCTTGTAATAGACTTGAAATAAGCATTAAACTGAGACTAGGTAGCCAACTATTCAGAATAGGTAAACAAAAATAATGGAGAAATAAAGTGGTAAGAAAAAAGTGTGAAATGGGGCTTAAAATTCAATTAGGAGGAGTAAAAAGACCTCACAATGGGGGTTATAAAAAAATGAGGGAGAAAGTGGCAGACTCCACTTTTATGAATAATTGCACTTCAATAATAAAAATAGTTGTGGAAATACTGCTTTTGTGCAGGGTTCATGCATGCGGTTAGATTAATGGGCCTGTCGCACTTTGGTGATTTTTTTTTGGCAACTACCGGTGACTAGTTTGTCGCCACATGTTCGCCGGGAGTAGTCTCCTCAGTCGCGCAAAAAAAATGTTGATAATTTTTTGGCAACAGTGGGTCTGACGCCAATGAGCTTAGCTTGACTTCTCCTGATATAGGTGCTGTCGTAAGTTGTCCCCAGGATGACGTAGGTTGTCGCCGTTTTTTTGGCGACCTGCTACGACTATGACAGTCGCTAGCAGTTGCCCAAAAAATTGCCCTAGGACATTAGAACTCTTTGGCTCAGCGAGTCTATTCCAATCAACAAGCACCCAATGGCTAGCCCTCTACTTTTAATGTGTGGTTTATTCATTTTGGATTCTAATGTGATCTCTAATTAATGTTGACCGGAATCAGCCATGATTTTAGTCCAAAATAATTACACCTGCACAAACCTGAGGATTAAATGTATAAGGCTAGTAGAAATAAATAGTGAGCCTTTTTAATTCATTCACTGGCAGTGGACACAGTTGACTAATTCAGCATTTGGTGGTTCTGGCAATTAGTTCTGAGATGAACAAGGTCATGTTTACTGCCATATGTACAGGTATGGTGAGATACAGCTACAATAACAAATCTTGCTTGCAGCAGCATCACAGGCACATAAACTCAGTCAAGCACACAGAAACAAATCATACATAAATTATACATAAATTACACACAATTCTAAAAGAAGATGACTGCAAAAAACAAGACATTACTGCAAAACCATAATTGAAAAAAAAAGTCAAAAGTAGTGCATAAAGCGGGCCATAGTGTTCTGTTGCTGTGGTAGTTGTAGGATTGCACAGGTAGATTTAAGTACATGATAATTGTAGGAAAGTGTCTGTTCCTGAACCTGGTGGTGCGGGACTTCAGGGCCCTGTACCACTTCCTCGCTGGCAGTGCGATGGATGCCACCTTCTTGAGGCAGTGCCTCTTGCAGATGATTTCAATGGAAGGGAAGGTTGATCTCATGATGGACTAGGGTAGTCCATTACTCTCTATAGCCATACCAGGCCATGATGCAACCAGTCCAGATGCTTTCTACAGTACAATTGTGGAAGTTTGTCAGATTATTCAAAAACTTGCCAAATCTTTTAAAACTTCTTAGCAAGTAGAGGTGTCGTTGTGGCTTCTTCGAGATTACATCTGCGTGTTAGGCCCAGAACAAGTCATCTGAGGTATTCGTGCTCATGAAATGAAATCCACCAATAAATATTGTCTCATAGTTTCCTGACTTCCCGCATGTGGTCCTTTTTCGACATGGAAATGTTGAGAGCTCCAGAATATTGATCCAGCAACTATGAAGGAAAAGCTTTAGTTCAGGATGCTGATTGAGCTTCAAGAGCTATTCTAACTGGTTGATTTTTAGTGAGTGACCAAAGTTAAAATATTTTCCAACCAGGTAAGAATGGACATCACAACATAGGAATTGCATGCATGCCACTTTTCAAATCCATGCTCGATACCCAAAAGAAAATGTTGGTAATTACTGGAAGATCGGTACAATTAAAATTTAAATGGATGTCATTGCATTCAAATGTTAACTTTCTCCAATATTAAGAACTTTTTGCAAGTCTGCTGTTTTGAATTTATGAGTTACCTTTTGATGTTTCATTCAAAATTTGTCTTTCAATCGTAGGTGTCAATGGATTGGTGAGCATTGATAAAAATGGTGATAGAGACATTGACTTTAGTCTCTGGAATATGGTCAACACAAAAACTGGAGAATATAAAGTTAGTCTTACATCAGTATTTTTATGTTTTCTTCAATGTGTGTGTTTATTTGTAATGTTGTTGGATTTGTGCGAGGTATAAAACCCACTAAATTATATAGAAAACTAGACTAAGTGGGTCCCGTTGGGTCCCATGTTCACACGGGAGGGTTGGTCCCACAATGCAATATTCCACCTCTCTGCCAATTCCAATATAGGTGGCCAGTGGGGGGGGGGGGCGGCTTTCTGGAGTGCTGGTATGGGTGTTGTTGGCTGCAGGGACTACTGATCCCCAGAGGGCTAGTATGGACATTGTCAGCCAAATAGATTCTTGGGGTGGCAGCTCAGTCCCTCATGCCTAATGTGCTGGCAGCTCACTCACGGCTGTTGGGCTGGCAGTTGACTCACGGCTATTCCTTGAAATTCCATTTCAAGCAGAGTGCAAGGCCACCAAATTCAAAACCATTTTCCTACCATTTCAAGCAGGGTGCAAGGCCACAAAATTCAAGTGCAGTTTCATACCACTTCAAGCAGGATGCAAGGCAACCAAATTCAGGTTCATCTAATCATGTAGTGCAAGAGTTGTCAAGTTTAGCCAAACAACCATTTGCACTGCCTTTTTACTTCAACCCAAACCCCCCCCCCCCCCCAAACAACCATTTGCACTGCCTTTTTACTTCAACTCAAAAAACCCCGAAACAACCATTTGTACTGCCTTTTTACTTCAAACCAACCATAATTTCATGTTCAAACCACATTAAGGGCACTCACAGTTGAGTGGACATGTGTTCAGTGTTATTCAGAGCTCAAAGAGATGTGAACCTCTCACTTCCTCCATCTTGCAGAGACTGTGTGAGGCACACCACTTCCGGGTTTTATAGTCCCTCCCCCCTCCCACCAGCAGAGGCAGCAGAGAGAATGGCAACATTTTTAAAAACATTAATATATCTCTGATTTTTCATCGATGGGAAAAATCCTCCAGTCCAGGCAGGCGGAGGGGTCTCTGAGCGAGGGGGCCAAAAATGACAGCCGTAGGTAGCGTCATTCTCTCGGAAATCACAGCACAGCAAGCCAAAAGCGGTCAAGATCAGACTTTTAGTAATATAGATGATTAGCTAGAATTTTATACAGGGAGAATTCAACAACTCCCTGATACAAATGGGACTCTTGGTTAAACAAGAGGGCATTTGGAATCCTAAAGTACAATGTTGTACTTCTGTTATTGGTCCATGCTTCCAATGAGACCACTCCATTTATTATTAAATCCATTTCAAATATGGTGGGAAACCTATCAATGTGGTCCACTAGAATAGTATTCAAGTTCCAAGCATATAGACTGATTAGAATAATAAATATACAGATATATACAGGCCCTTTGGTCCAACTCATCCATGCTGATTAAGGTGCTTTCCTGAACTATTCCCTTTTGTCTGCACTTGTTTAATTTCCTTTAAACTTTTTCTATCCATGAACATGTCAAGTATATTTTAAGTGTACGCCTGTATCCTATACTACATCAGAGATTACTTAATCTTAGCTTCCTACACTTGGGATACTGTATGCCTCCTTTTTACTAACTAATATTCCACATCACCTAAGGTTTTCTGGTCCTCCCATTCTTGCTCTTCACTCTAACGTGAACACGTTAGCCCCAAACTCTCCCGATCTCACTTTTCAAAGCAATCCATTTTGCCAGATGTTCCTTTCCATGCAAACAGTTTCTCCCAGTCAACCTATGCAAGTTCCTGTCTGATGCCATCAAAATGAGTCTTTTATTTTTCTATGAATATATTTTTCTTATTTAAGGCAGGATGTAGACATCACTCGCAGCAGGACAGGAATTTATCACCTTCCCTACCTTCTGCAGAGAAGGCTGAGAGGACCTGCTACCTTAAACCCCAGCAGTCCTTGTGGTCACTGGGAGGGGGAAATAGTCCAGATCGAAGGAAATAATCTATAGCTGTGGTGTCACTGGGTTATGTGTGGCCAACTTATTTTTGTCAACATATCATGAGCATCTGAAGAATATGAGTACTCTGTTCTGTGGAGCACAGAGGGCTGTGGGGTAATCTTATAGAAGTGCATAACAGAGGGGAATAGATAGGGCAAATGCAGAGTCTTTTCGCAGGTAAAGGACTCCAGAACCAGAGGACATAGATTTATGGTGAGAGGGGCACGATTCAATAAGAACCTGAGGAACAATGTTTTCACTCAGATGGTGGTGGGTATATGGAATGAGTAGCCAAAAAAGCTAGTTGAAGCTGGTACTAAACTAGCATGTAAGAGACATTTGGACAGGTACAGGGACAGGAAAGGTTGAGAGGGATAGACGGCAAATGTAAACAAATGGAACTGGCATAGATGGGGCATCTTGGTCAGGAAAGACAAGTTGGGTCCAAGGGCCAGATTCCATGCTGTACGCCTCTTATCTGCTTGAGGACACAAAACTGACTTCAATGCAGATTTATGTTTGGAAGGCTTTCAAAGGAATCTGGCCAGGAAGGGAGAATTAGTTTTAGATGGGTAATGGACCCCAATGAATGCTGCTACGATATATGGAACACATTGATTGGTAGTAAATGGCTTTGCCTACGGCATTTACATTAGTCCTCAGCACTGGACTGAAACATTTCAGTAACTCGTAGAATGAGAATAATTTCATCAGTGCCCACTTTCTGATCGTTCCAGGGAAATGTATTGATTTGCAAATTGAGGTTTTATTTGCTTAACCAAATCTGGCTCAAATGTTGACAGGATCACCAATGGTATAACATTCAATAATTCCACTGAATAGGAAACATTTCTGCAAATACCATTCTCCCCATTATGACAATAAAACATTCTTGACGAACTATTTAAGAGAGAATATTTAAGCAAGTTCATACACATAAGCTTGTGATTTAGATCATGCATGACTAGAATTGTTTAAATTTTGATTACATTAAATGAGACAAGTCAGGTGGTGGAGGTATGGGTTGGGGAGCACTTCGAGTCCGGTGATCACAATACCATTAGTTTCAATATAATTATGGAGAAGGTCAGAAATGGACCAAGGGTTGAGATTTTTGATTGGAGAAAGGCTAACTTTGAAGAGATGCGAAAGGATTTACAATGAGTGAATTGGGACATTTTGTTTTATGGGAAGGATGTAGCAGAGAAATGGAGGACATTTAAAGGTGAAATTTTAAGAGTATAGAATCTTTATGTCCCTGTTCGGTCGAAAGGAAAAAGTAATAATTGGAAAGAGCCATGGTTTTCAAGGGAAATTGGACACTTGGTTTGGAAAAAGAGAGAGATCTACAATAATTATAGGCAGCATGGAGTAAATGAGGTGCTTGAGGAGTATAAAGAATGTAAAAAGAATCTTGAGAAAGAAATTAGAAAAGCTAAAAGAAGATATGAGGTTGCTTTGGCAAGTAAGGTGAAAGTAAATCCAAAGGGTTTCTACAGCTATATTAATAGCAAAAGGATAACGAGGGATAAAATTGGTCCATTAGAGAGTCAGAGTGGTCAGTTATCTGCAGAGCCAAAAGAGATGGGGGAGATATTGAACAATTTATTTTCTACTGTATTCACCAAGGAGAAGGATATTGAATGATGTGAGGTAAGGGAAACAAGTAGAGTAGCTATGGAAACTGAGGATCAAAGAAGATGAAGTACTGACATGCTGTTCCATTGTTTAAAAAGGGTTCTAAGAGCAATTATAGACCTGTTAGTTTGACGTCAGTGGTGGGCAAATTAATGGAAAGGATACTTAGATATCTATATTACTAAATCTCTGATCTTGACCGCTTTTGGCCCACTGTGCTGCGATTTCCGACAGAACGCCGCCACCTACGGCCGTCATTTGTGGCCACCTCGCTCAGAGCCCCTCTCCGCCTTACGAGTGCAGAGGATTTTTCCCATCGATGAAAAATCAGAGAGATATTAATGTTTATTTAAATTCACCATTCCTTCTGCTGCTGGAGGGAGGGGGAGGGACTATAAAACCAGGAAGTGGTGTGCCTCACTTAGTCTCTGCAAGATGGATAAAGCCAACGGTCATGTCTCTCTGAGCTCTGAATAACACTGAACAAATGTCTACACTGTGAGTACCCTTAATGTGGTTTGAAAATGAAAATATGGTTTGTTTGAAGGAAAAAGGCACTGCCTGCAAATAGTTGTTTGGGTGCTTTGGCTTGAAGTTGAAAGGCACTACTTACAGCAAATGGTGTCTTGGGAGCTTTGGCTTGAAGTTGAAAGGCACTACTTACTGCAAATGGTGGCTTGGGAGCTTTGATTTAAAGTTGAAAGGCACTACTTACTACAAATAGTGTCCTGGGAGCTTTGGCTTGAAGTTGAAAGGCACTACTTACTGCAAATGGTGGCGGGTAATTTGCTTGAAGTTGAAAGGCACTACTTACTGCACATGGTGGCTTGGGCGCTTTGGCTTGAAGTTGAAAGGCACCAATTACTGCAAATGTTGCAGGTGATTTGGCTTGAAGTTGAAAGGCACTAATTATTGCAAATGGTGGTGGGTGATTTGGCTTGAAGTTGAAAGGCACTTCTTACTGCAAATGGTGGCTTGGGTGCTTTGGCTTGAAGTTGAAAGGCACTACTTACTGCAAATGGTGGCATGGGTGCTTTAGCTTGAAGTTGAAGTGCACTACTTACTGCATATGGTTGAATGCAGTTGAAAGGCACTACTTACTGCAAATGATGGATTGGGTGCTTTGGCTTGAAGTTGAAAGGCACTAACTGCAAATGGTGGCATGGGTGCTTTAGCTTGAAGTTGAAGTGCACTACTTACTGCATATGGTGGCTTGGGTGCTTTAGCTTGAAGTTGAAAGGCACTATTTACTGCAAATGGTGGCTTGGGTGCTTTGCTTGAAATTGAAAGGCACTACTTACTACAAATGGTGGCTTGGGTGCTTTGGCTTGAAGTTGAAAGTCACTACTTACTGCAAATGGCAGCTTGGGTGCTTTGGCTTGAAGTTAAAAGGCACTACTGCAAATGCACACTTCCTGTTTGCATTGTATATTGATTTAAGATAAAATGCTACCACTTACGGCTGTGGTTTTTGGCCATCTTACTCAGTCCCCCCTCTGCTGAGCAGGTGCAGAGAATTCTTCCCATCGATGAAAATAAAAGTGTTATTAGTGTTTAAAAAACGTTGAGAATCTCTCTCCTGTCAATCACGCCCTGAAAGCCACACCTTTTCCGGTGGGAGGGGGAGGGGTTATAAAACCCGGAAGTGTGGGTGTGGCTCAGTCTCTGCATGATGGGGGAGGGGGAGGTCATGACACTGTCTGAGCTGTGAATCAACTGAACACACTGAATGTCTACTGAACTGTGAGTTTGGTGTTTTGTGTGGTTTTATGGTGGTTTCACCCTGCATGAAATGGTATGAAGCTGCATTTGAATTTGGTGGCCTTCGACCCTGCTTGAAGTGGAATGAAACTGCACTTGAATTTGGCGGCCTTGCATCTTGCTTGAAGTGGTATGAAACTGCACTGAATTTGGTGGTCTTGCACCCTGCTGAAAGTGGTGTGAAACTGTACTTGAATTTAGTGGCCATGGATCCACCTTGAAGTGGTATGAAACTGCACTTGAATTCGGTTGCCTTGCACGTTGCCTGAAATGGTTGGAAACTGCACTTGAATTTGGTGGCCTTCGACCCTGCTTGAAGTGGAATGAAACTGCACTTGAATTTGGCGGCCTTGCATCTTGCTTGAAGTGGTATGAAACTGCACTGAATTTGGTGGCCTTGCACCCTGCTGAAAGTGGTGTGAAACTGTACTTGAATTTAGTGGCCATGGATCCACCTTGAAGTGGTATGAAACTGCACTTGAATTCGGTTGCCTTGCACGTTGCCTGAAATGGTTGGAAACTGCACTTGAATTTGGTGGCCTTGCACCCTGCTTGAAATGGAATTTCAAGGAATAGTAATGAGTCAACTGCCAGCCCACCAGCCGTGAGTTAGCTGCCAGCAGATCAGGCTTGAAGGACTGAGCTGCCACCCCAAGAACCCATACCAGCACTCCAGAAAGCCCCCCCACTGGCCACCAATATTGGAACTGTTGGAGAGGTGGGATATTGCACCGGGGGACCTGCCCTCCCGTGTGAACATGGGACCCAAAGGGTCCCACTTAGTCTAGTAATATATATATATAATCATCTGGATAAACAGGGTCTGATTAGGAACAGTCAACATGGATTTGTGCCTGGAAGGTCATGTTTGACTAATCTTCTTGAATTTTCTGAAGAGGTTACTAGGGAAATTGATGAGGGTAAAGCGGTGGATGTTGTCTATATGGACTTCAGTAAGGCCTTTGACAAGGTTCCACATGGAAGGTTGGTTAAGAAGGTTCAATTGTTGGGTATTAATAGTGGAGTAGTAAGATGGATTCAACAGTGTTTGAATGGGAGATACCAGAGAGTAATGGTGGATAACTGGTTGTCAGGTTGGAGGCCGGTGACTAGTGGGGTGCCTCAGGGATCTGTGTTGGGTCCACTGTTGTTTGTCATATACATCAATGATCTGGATGATGGTGTGGTAAATTGGATTAGTAAGTATGCGGATGATACTAAGATAGGTGGTGTTGTGGATAATGAAGTCGATTTTCAAAGTCTACAGAGAGATTTAGGCCATTTGGAAGAGTGGGCTGAAAGATGGCAGATGGAGTTTAATGCTGATAAGTGTGAGGTGCTACATCTTGGCAGGACAAATCAAAATAGGACGTACATGGTAACGAATTAAGAAAGGCAGTTGAACAGAGGGATCCAGGAATAACTGTGTACAGTTCCCTGAAGGTGGAATCTCATGTAGATAGGGGGTAAAGAAAGCTTTTGGTGTGCTGGCCTTTATAAATCAGAGCATTGAGTTTAGAAGTTGGGATGTAATGTTAAAATTGTACAAGGCATTGGTGAGGCCAATTCTGGAATATGGTGTACAATTTTGGTCGCCAAATTATAGGAAAGCCGTCAACAAAATAGAGAAAGTACAGAGGAGATTTACTAGAATGTTACCTGGGTTTCAGCACCTAAGTTACAGAGAAAGGTTGAACAAGATAGGTCTTTATTCTTTGGAGCACAAAAGGTTAAGGGGGGGACTTGATAGAGATCTTTAAAATTATGAGAGGGATAGACAGAGTTGACGTGGATAAGCTTTTTCCATTAAGAGTAGGGAAGTTTCAAACAAAAGGACATGATTTGAGAATTAAGGGACAAAAGTTTAGGGGTAACATGAGGGGGAACTTCTTTACTCAGAGAGTGGTAGCTGTGTGGAATGAGCTTCCAGTGGAAGTGGTGGAGGCAGGTTCAATTTTATCATTTAAAAATAAATTGGATAGGTATATGGACGGGAAAGGAATGGAGGGTTATGGTCTGAGTGCAGGTAGATGGGACTAGGTGAGAGTAAGTGTTCGGCACGGACTAGAAGAGTCGAGATGGCCTGTTTCCGTGCTGTAATTGTTATATGGTTATTAGAATAGTTAAGGCCAAGTAGTGTATATTAAACAGAATTTCTTTGCATTTTTCAGGTTGTTGCTCACTATCTGGGAATAAAAAAACAGATTTACCGTATTCCCAATGTAGAGATTCAATGGCCATTAGGTTACATTCCACCAGATAACCCTCCATGTGAGTTTGAAACTGAAGAAACAACCTGCCAAAGAGGTATTGACCACGTATATCATTCTAACTGAAATTCAAGTATTATGCATGTGAATATAACTGAAGAAAAGCAAATCCCTTGTAGGTAATGCTGTTCTATAATTGCATGGGGAAAGAAAAGCTTTTTATTTTCTAAGACATACATGACATAGGTGAGGTCACATTTAAAGTGTTGTGTTGAGTTTTAGTCATCTTTTTATTTTATAGGAAAGATGTTGTTAAGCTGGAAGAGGTGCACAGAAGTTTTATGTGGATATTGCCAGGATTCGAGGGCCTGAGCTATAGTGAGAGGTTGAGTAGATTAGAACTCTATTCCTTGGAGCTCTGGAGGATGAGGGGTGATCTTATAGAGAAGCATAAAATCATGAGAGGAATAGATAGGAGGAATGTAGAGTCTTTAACCCAGAATTGGGGAATCAAAATCCAGAGGATCTAGGTTTAAGGTGAGAGGGAAAAGATTTAATAGGAGCCTGAGGGGCAACTTTTTTTTTTTAACCTAAGGGATGGTAGGTATATGGAACAAGTTGCTGGCAGAGGTAGTTGAGGCAGGTGCTATCATAACATTTCAAAAACATTTGGACAGGTACATGGATACGATAGGTTTAGAAGGATATGGGCCAAACAGGCAGGTTGGTCCAGTGTAGACAAGGCATGTTGTTCTGCATGAGCAAGTTGGGCTGAAGGACCTGTTTCCACGCTGTATGACTATGTGTAAGGCAAACTACGGGATAAATGGAAGTTTGAGAAAGAGCAAGCAGACACTGCTGGTGAGTTTGTTTATAAACACTATTTTACCCAGAGTAGGGGAATCAATGTGAGAAGGGAAAGATCTAATAGGAACCTGTGGAGCAACCTTTTCACAAAGAGTGTGGTGGAACACGCTGTCCATGGGCGCTCTGGGGGTTTTCAGGGACCATTGTGCACCGCGGGGGGTGGAATGTATCCTCAGTATGGATAGAGGAATAGTGATTTGAGAATATTTGTTTTGCTTGTATTGTGGTGGTGGGTTTGTTTATATTGTTTTGTATTGTAAATGGCATTTTTGTTTAAAAAAAAGTGGTGGGTACATGGAATAAGCTGCCAGAGGAGTTGGGCCAGGTACTATAACAACATTTAAAATACTTTTGGACAGTCACATGGATAGGAAAGGTTTTGAGGGATATGGGTGAAATGAGTGCTGGTGGGACGTATAGAATGGGGCTTCAAGGGAAAGTTGTGTATAAAGGCCTGTTTCTGTGCTGTATGATGCTATAACTTCATTATTTTTGCTTCCTCAGCTACTTTATCTCTGCTTGGAATTGTTGCGCTGGGAACTGGCCTCACTCTGGTGATTTTTATGATATCGAGTTTCCTTGCTTACCGGTAAAGTGTTTCAAAATCTGTTTCTATAAAAAAGAAAAAAGTTTGACAAATTCTGATTTTGCTATTTGAAATTAATATTTTGCATTTAAACAATTAAGATTACAACTATAGTCATACTTAGAACAACAATATAATACATGCATGCTTAGATCAACAAAACAATACAATACAACAAGACAATACAGACACATGAAATGACTCTTGCTTTATTCTGGTGTAAGAATTAAATTTGCTGGAGGAAAGCCAAAGGGTAAAGTAGCACCTGTAGACATAGAGTTGGAGTTGTGTTTCAAGTTGAGAACTTGCATCAGGTCTGAGAGTGCAGATGGGAGATGGCCACTATAAAGAGATGAGAGGAAGGGGTGAGGCAGGGGCTGGCAGGTGATAGGTGGAACCAGATGAGGAGGCCTGGATAGAGTGGATGTGGAGAGGATGTTTCCACTAGTGGGAGAGTCCAAGACCAGAGGTCATAGCCTCAGAATTAAACAACATTCCTTTAGGAAGGAGATGAGAACAAATGTCTTCAGTCAGAGGATGGTGAATCTATGGTATTCATTGCCACAGAAGGCTGTGGAGGCCGTCAATGGATATTTTTTAAGGCAGAGATTAATAGATTCAAAGGTTCAAAGGTTTGTTTATTGTCACGTTTACCAATTAAGGTACAGTGAAACTCAAATTACTCAAATCAAGGTTCTCGATTATTACGAGTGTCGGGGGTTATGGGGAGAAGGCAGGAGAATGGGGTTAGGAGGGAGAGTTACATCAGCCATGATTGAATGGCAGAGTAGACTTGATGGGATGAATGGCCTAATTCTGCGGAGCGTGAACACCTCTGTGCTGCTGAAAAAGGTCCAGCAGAGACTGCACTTCCTGAGGGTGCTCAGGAAGAATAACATCACTCAGAGACTGCTGCTGTCCTTTTATCGGTGCTCCATTGAGAGCATCCTAACATACTGTGTATGCGTATGGTACACCAGCTGCACAGCGGCTCAGAGGAAAGCGCTCCAGAGGGCCATTGACAATGCCCAGAGGATTGTCGGCTGCCCTCTCCTTACCTTGGAGGACTTACACAGTTCCCGCTGCATCAAAAAATCCCAGAGTATTATAAAGGACATTTCCCACCCCGGACACTCCCTGTTTGAACTGTTACCGTCAGGTAGACGGTACAGATCTACAAGGACAAGGACAAACAGACTTAAAAACAGTTTTTACCCCACTGCTATAAAGGCACTAAATGTAGCCGCCAAGGAACGCAGGGGCGATACATACTAAGAGACTGTGAAATCGACAGAAGGATGTAGGGCTGGGTGTTTATGCATGCTATTTTTATGATATTTATTTTAGTTGTTTATCTTTTTTTAAATATTTTACCTTGTATGTATCGTTAGCTTTTAGAAATGTTTGAATGGTGCACTGACTGGCTGACATTTTACAATTTCGTTGTACATGGTTCATGTTACAATGACAATAAAGAAACTATTCTATTCTACTATTCTATAACTTCTGAACATGAGGAGGGGGATGACAGACAGACGGTCAGGTGGAGGGCAAGGGTGGAGTTGGGAGATAGCCGCTTGTGGGTGATAATCAGACATTCGTAAAGAGAGAAGAGAGTGGGGAGCGGCAGAATTGGGTGGGGGAAGAAGAGGGGAGGCTGGAGGAGAGACAGAAACGGGAACGGTAATAAATTAGACACCGCAGGCTGCAGATGCTGAAATCTGATATGTAAGGAAGGTAATGTGGAACTGGAAAAGGGAAGGATAATGGGAGGATGAAAACAGTTGGGGAAGGGGATAGAAAGTGTTAAGTGTGTTAAGTAGGTTAAGTGTGTGAGTGAACCAGGTAGATTGGATCAGGTAGGGCTGGGGGAGAATGAAACTGGGTAAAAGGGAGCTTGGGGGTTGGAAAAAGGGAACAGAGAGAACCTGGGTGGGTTAGAAGGAGAGAGAAAGGAACACAAGGGCTGAGGATTACCCAAGCACAATGAGTTACTGCTCAACACCCAATCTGCATGTCTTCTAACTTGCAACATTAAATAGAACTAGCTTTAGAGTTGATGTATAGCTAATGGTGGATTAATTGAAGGGTGTTGATGGCACAGCTTAACGTGACACTTTAACAGGAAACTGAAGTTGGAGAAGGAATTGGCTAGTATGATGTGGCGGATCCGCTGGGAAGAATTGCAGTTGGGAAACACTGATAAATACCGGAAGAGTGCTGGCAGCCGGCTTACATTATCCCTGGTAAGTGCTCACTAGTCTATTAATGTGTTAATAACTAAAACTTGTTGACTCTCCACATCATAAAAGAGTAGGCGTCGGCAGTCTGAAAGTGCATAAAGGTGGATAAATCCACAGACCCTGACTGAATGTACACTGGAATATTTGGGAAACCAGGGAAAATAATTGCTGGGGCACTGGCAGAGAATGAATGAATGAATAAGCTTATTGGCCAACTATTCACATACATGACATATAGTGACAGTTAGGAATGACACATAAAACATTAAACATTAATAATAGAACATTATTGATTAAAAATGTGAGTCAGAGCAAAATGCGACTACATAAAATATCAGAGCTAAAGGCGACTACAGATTTTTGGTTATTGAGTAGAGTTACTACTCGTGGAAAAAAGCTGTTTTTATGTCTGGCTGTGGCAGCTTTGACAGTCCAGAGTCACCTTCCAGAGACTTGTATCATTGTTAGGCATGGATGAATTGCAGGAAGACTGGCAGATGGCTCTTGTTGTGCTTTATTCAAGAAAGGCTGCAAGGGAAAGCATGGGAACTACATAGGAGTGAACCTAAGATGAACATTGGGAAAGTTACTGGAGGAGATCCTCATAGACAAAATCTACCTGCATTTGGAAAGGAAAGGATTAATTTGGTGTAGTTAAGTGGCTTTGTGCATGGGCCATTTAATGTCTCATGAATTTAATGAAGTAATTTTGAAAAGTAGACCAAAAGGATTGTTGAGGGCAGGGCAGGAGACGTTGTCTATATGGACTTTAGCAAGGAGCCGCACAGTAAGCTGGTCTAGAAAATTCTGGAGTAACTCAGCGGGACAGCAGCATCTCTCAAGCCAAAACATCACCCATTCCTTCTCTCCAGAGATGCTGCCTGTCCCGCTGAGTTACTCCAGCATTTTGTCTACCTTTGATTTAAACCAGCATTTGCAGTTCTTTCCTACACAGGCTTGTCTAGAAGATTGGATCAAATGAGATCTAAGGTGAGCTAGCCAATCGAATACAAAATGAATAGGAAGGAACTGCAGGTGCTGGTTTAAACCAAAGATAAACACAATATGCTGGAGTAAATCAGCGGGACAAGCAACATCTCAGACTTGGTCTGAAGAAGGTTCTTGGAGTAGACTTGATGGGCTGAATGACCTAATTCTGCTCCTATCAAATGATCAAGAAGTGGATGAATGATCAAGGTAGACATTAAACCTTGTTGTAATGGGTGATTAGGATTGGACATCAGAGTCCTGTGCGTGGGCAGATTATGGTTGAGGCCAAGACACAGGCTTTGGGGGCCTGTTATCTCTCCCGTTCACTCTCTAAGATATTGGAAATTGTCAGCAATCTATTGAGAAAGATTCTTTACGCACAAAGCAGCTTTGAATTATGTGGCATCTTTACTTTCTTTTCAGTTATTGTGTTTTCAATTGCAATGATCTGGAACTTTACATATTGCAGCAACAATAAAAACAATTATTTGCATTTCTTAAAGGATTAATGGAAAATTTGTCAACAGATCAATGTAACTTATGATGTTCTTTACATACCTTTACTAATGAAAGGCAAAAAGGAAAACAGAAAACATCCAGCTAGCTATCTCATCTCCAAATTCTTTACTTTGCTACAAAGCTTTTGATTGTGGGGGTTGATGGATGTATTGTAGCTGATTTCACATTATTGCATTATTCCTGTTGTTCATCTGTATTGTAGAGCCAGTTTTGTAGTGCTTCCTTCAATATCTGCTTCAGACAATCGAGATTGGGTGTTCTTCCTGAGGTGTCCCCATTCTTATAGACAATAGGTGCAGGAGTAGGCCATTCGGCCCTTCGAGCCAGCACCACCATTCAATGTGACCATGGCTGATTATCCCCAATCAGTACCCTGTTCCTGCCTTCTCCCCATATCCCCTGACTCCGCTATCTTTATGAGCCCTATCTAGCTCTCTCTTGAAAGTATCCAGCGAACCGGCCTTCATCGCCCTCTGAGGCAGAGAATTCCACAGACTCACAACTCTCTGTGTGAGAAAATGTTCCAATAAGATGCCCTCTCATCCTTCTAAACTCCAGAGTATACAAGCCCAGCTGCTCCATTCTCTCAGCAGATGACAGTCCTGCCATCCCAGGAATTAACCTTGTAAAACTTGCGCTGCACTCCCTCAATAGCAAGAATGTCCTTCCTCAAATTAGGGGACCAAAACTGCAGACAATACTCCAGGTGTGGTCTCACCAGGGCCCTATACAACTGCAGAAGGACCTCCTTGCTCCTATACTCAACTGCTCTTGTTATGAAGGCCAACATGCCATTCGCTTTCTTCACTGCCTGCTGTACCTGCATGCTTACTTTTATTCTGATGAACAAGGACCCCCAGATCCCGTTGTACTTCCCCTTTTCCCAACTTGACACCATTTAGATAATAATCTGCCTTCCTGTTTTTGCTACCAAAGTGGATAACCTCACATTTATCCACATTAAACTGCATCTGCCATGCATCTGCCCACTCACCCAACCTGCATCTCATAGCATTCTCCTCACAGTTCACACTGCCACCCAGTTTTGTGTCATCTGCAAATTTGCTAATGTTACTTTGAATCCCTTCATCTAAATCATTGATGTATTCTTCTGATAACAGATAACCCCATCAAGACAGTAATTTGGGAAAGCTGTTTGATAAGCCTACTGCCATATCTGATGTTGCATCTTCAGACTGTTTCCAAACCTTGATATTGACAGGTCTCCAACACATCTGCTTTGGTTGCATCCTTTGCATTTTATTTTGTCTGCCTTCATTTTCGTCTTGCATTCTATGGATGATTATATTAGGTTCTCAGTTGTTGGAAAGGTTGCAACCTTCACGTGGTCCGCCCAGTTTTGACTAATGCAGTCAACCCGGCGTGTACAATCAAATAAGATCAAATAGAACAAGTTGTCCTACAACTTTAGACTGTGCATGCCATACGCAAGAAAAAGAAGAAGTTGTTGGAAATATTAGTGTGTTTATCAAGTCTCTGCACAGAATTGCTCAAACTCCCTTGGGTTGGGATACTGTGAATATCTAGGATTCTCCAGTTTCTGGCAGTTTTGCCGGATTGTGGCCCATGCATAATGTTCAACACCTCAGTGTTGTAAATATGTTGCAAATTGTCCTTTGAGCTTGTGAGTAATACTCAGTGGCTTTCCCCCCCCCCCCCCCCCCCCCCCCCAAGTCATCCGTCACAGAATTTGAAAAATAATCAACTGAAGCCCGATAAAATTTCCTTCCCATGTGAAATGGATCAGACATAACCTTAGGCCAGGATCAATCAGGGATTAATTAAGTGTTCCCTTCTGGTGATCTACATTTTAGCATGTAATTCCTGTCCATTGCTGGCCAGTAAGTACACTCTGGTATTTTGAGGAAGGAACTGTTCACTCCCAGATGTGAGGAGGGAATGTGTTTTGCAAGGTTTTCCTGCGTAGCATGAGAAAATTGTTCCTTAAACTCTGATCAAGGCCTCTTGGGTGCCCAGCTGATCTTGCTGGGATGTTGGGTTTGAGAACAGGTTGACTCTTGCACTGTGACTCTTTCCATTTTAACTGAAATCACTTGCCTCAGGATACTGCATTGTTTCATCCATTTTGGTAGTTGATTCAACCTCCGATGTTAATAACTGAAAGATCGGACTGTGTTGTCATACTGAATATTTTAAGATTCTTCTCCTTGGCATTGTTTGTGTGCTTGACTAACCCTTATTGTCTGTCACTATCTGATAACACTTCCAGACAAAAAAAGAGTTCTGTTTCCGCACCACTGTATTGACACATACATATACTCATTACTTAACATGCACACTTACATTCTATTAATAAGCAAGCATATTGCCTGCACACTTGCAAACTAGCCAGGTCCACAAAGAAGGGTTTCTCATCTCTTCATCCGACACATGCAAATTACCTCTTCATTGTGATGGGAGACACAAAATGCTGGAGTAATTCAGCGGGACAGGCAGCATCTCTGGAGAGAAGGAATAGGTGACGTTTCGGGTCGAGACCCATCTTCAGACCTTTCTTTCCTCTTTGTTGTGATGGTTAGTCTCCAGAGTTATTGATGCTCATACCTTATAAAAGGAAGAACTCGGTGGCTCAGGCAGCATCTGGGGAGGGAAACCTTGTAAGGCCTATTAATACATTAACCATATAACCATATAACAATTACAGCACGGAAACAGGCCATCTCGGCCCTACAAGTCCGTGCCGAACAACTTTTTTCCCTTAGTCCCACCTGCCTGCACTCATACCATAACCCTCCATTCCCTTCTCATCCATATGCCTATCCAATTTATTTTTAAATGATACCAACGAACCTGCCGCCACCACTTCCACTGGAAGCTCATTCCACACCGCTACCACTCTCTGAGTAAAGAAGTTCCCCCTCATGTTACCCCTAAACTTCTGTCCCTTAATTCTGAAGTCATGTCCTCTTGTTTGAATCTTCCCTATTCTCAAAGGGAAGAGCTTGATCACGTCAACTCTGTCTATCCCTCTCATCATTTTAAAGACCTCTATCAAGTCCCCCCTTAACCTTCTGCGCTCCAGAGAATAAAGACCTAACTTATTCAACCTATCTCTGTAACTTAGTTGTTGAAACCCAGGCAACATTCTAGTAAATCTCCTCTGTACTCTCTCTATTTTGTTGACATCCTTCCTATAATTGGGCGACCAAAATTGTACACCATACTCCAGATTTGGTCTCACCAATGCCTTGTACAATTTTAACATTACATCCCAGCTTCTATACTCAATGCTCTGATTTATAAAGGCTAGCATACCAAAAGCTTTCTTTACCACCCTATCTATATGAGATTCTACCTTCAAGGAACTATGCACGGTTATTCCTAGATCCCTCTGTTCAACTGTATTCTTCAATTCCCTACCATTTATCATGTACGTCCTATTTTGATTTGTCCTGCCAAGGTGTAACACCTCACATTTATCAGCATTAAACTCCATCTGCCATCTTTCAGCCCATTTTTCCAAATGGCCTAAATCACTCTGTAGACTTTGGAAATCCTCTTCATTATCCACAACACCCCCTATCTTGGTATAATCTGCATACTTACTAATCCAATTTACCACCCCTTCATCCAGATCATTGATGTACATGACAAACAACAAAGGACCCAACACAGATCCCTGAGGCACCCCACTAGTCACCTGCCTCCAACCCGACAAACAGCCATCCACCGTTACCCTCTGGCTTCTCCCATTCAGCCACTGCTGAATCCATCTTGCTATTCCTGCATTTATACCCAACAGTTTAACCTTCTTAACCAACCTTCCATGAGGAACCTTGTCAAAGGCCTTACTAAAGTCCATATAGACAACATCCACTGCTTTACCCTCGTCAATTTCCCTAGTAACCACTTCAAAAAATTCAAGAAGATTAGTCAAACATGACCTTCCAGGCACAAATCCATGTTGACTGTTCCTAATCAGACCCTGTTTATCCAGATGCTTATATATATTATCTCTAAGTATCTTTTCCATTAATTTGCCCACTACTGAAGTCAAACTAACAGGTCTATAATTGCTAGGTTTACTCTTAGAACCCTTTTTAAACAATGGAACAACATGCGCAGTACGCCAATCCTCGGGGACTATTCCCGTTTCTAATGACATTTGAAATATTTCTGTCATAGCCCCGGCTATTTCTACACTAACTTCCCTCAATGTCTTAGGGAATATCCTGTCAGGACCTGGAGACTTATCCACTTTTATATTTTTCAAAAGTGTCAGTACTTCTTTTACTTTGAAACTCATAGTATCCATAACTACTCTACTCGTTTCCCTTACCTCACATAATTCAATATCCTTCTCCTTGGTGAATACCGAAGAAAAGAAATTGTTCAATATCTCCCCCATCTCTTTTGGCTCTGCAGATAGCTGCCCACTCTGTTTCTCCAATGGACCAATTTTATCCCTCGTTATCCTTTTGCTATTAATATAGCTGTAGAAACCCTTTGGATTTACTTTCACCTTACTTGCCAAAGCAACCTCATATCTTCTTTTAGCTTTTCTAATTTCTTTCTTAAGATTCTTTTTACATTCCTTATACTCCACAAGCACCTCATTTACTTCATGCTGCCTATAATTATCGTAGATCTCCCTCTTTTTCCGAACAAGATGTCCAATTTCCCTTGAAAACCAGGGCTCTTTCCAATTTTTACTGTTTCCTTTCAACCGAACAGGAACATAAAGATTCTGTACTCTTAAAATTTCCCCTTTAAATGTCCACCATTTCTCTTCTACATCTTTCCCATAAAACAAAATGTCCCAGTCCACTCCTTTTAAATCATCTCGCATCTCATCAAAGTTAGCCTTTCTCCAATCAAAAATCTCAACCCTAGGTCCAGTTCTGACCTTCTCCATAATTATATTGAAACTAATGGTATTGTGATCACTGGACCCGAAGTGCTCCCCAACGCATACCTCCGCCACCTGTCCCGTCTCATTTCCTAACAGGAGGTCCAGCACTGACCTTCCTCTAGTAGGTACCTCTATGTATTGCTGCAAAAAACTATCCTGCACACATTTTACAAACTCCAAACCATCCAGCCCATTTACAGTATGTGTTTCCCAGTCTATGTGTGGAAAGTTGAAATCTCCCACAATCACTACCTTGTGCTTACTACTAATATCTGCTATCTCCTTACATATTTGCTCTTCCAATTCTCGTTCCCCATTTGGCGGTCTATAATACACCCCTATAAGTGTTGCTACACCTTTCCCACTTCTCAGTTCCACCCAAATAGCCTCCCTAGATGAGCCCTCCAATCTATCCTGCCAAAACACTGCTGTAATATCTTCCCTGACAAGCAATGCAACACCTCCACCTCTTGCCCCTCCAATTCTATCACACCTGAAGCAACGAAATCCTGGAATATTTAGTTTCCAATCACAGCCCTCCTGCAAACATGTTTCACTGATCGCCACAACATCATACTTCCAGGTGTCTATCCAGACTCTAAGCTCATCCACCTTTCTTACAATGCTCCTAGCATTAAAATATGCACATTTAAGAAACCCCCCGTCTCTTCTTCTCTGTTTATTTCCTTTTTTTTCTTTCTCCTCTTGTGTCCGAGTGCTTCCATTTTCTGCTTCCTGCCTCCCATTCTGTCTACTAGCTTTCTCTATTTGAGTCCCTCGCCCCAACCATTCTAGTTTAAAGTCTCCCCAGTGACCTTTGCAAATTTCCCCGCCAGGATATTGGTCCCCCTCGGGTTCAAGTGCAACCCATCCTTTCTGTACAGGTCCCACCTTCCCCAAAAGAAGTCCCAATGATCCAGAAACTTGAATCCCTGCCCTCTGCACCAGTCTTTCAGCCACGCATTTATCCTCCACCTCGCTCCATTCCTACTCTCACTGTCGCGTGGTACAGGCAGTAATCTTGAGATTGTTACCTTTTTGGTCCTTTTCCTTAACTCTCCTCCCAACTCCCTAAATCCTCCCTTCAGGACCTCTTCACTTTTTTTACCTATGTCATTTGTACCAATATGTACCACGACCTCAGGCTCCTCTCCCTCTGATTTCAGGATATCTTGGATGCGTTGAGACACGTCCGAGACCTTGGCACCAGGGAGGCAGACCACCATCCTGGTCTCCCGACTGCGTCCACAGAAACGCCTATCCGACCCCCTAACAATAGAGTCCCCAATTACTATTGCCCTCTTCTTTTTTTCCCTACCTTTCGGAGCAACAGGGCCGGTCTCTGTGCTGGAGGCCCGTCCGCTGTCGCTACCCCCGGGTAGGCTGTCATCCTCATCCGTACTCAAACAGGAGTACTTATTTGCAAGGTGTACCGACATTGGAGTACTCCCTCGTTCCTGCCTCTGCCCCTTCCCCATCCTTAGCGTGACCCACATGTCTCTCTCCCGTGGTTTTGGAGTGACCACCTCCCTATAACTCCCCTCTATGACCTCCTCACTCTCCCTGACCAGACAGAGGTCATCGAGCTGCTGCTCCAGGAACCTAATACGGTCCCTTAGGAGCCCCATCTCTCTGCACCTGGTGCAGATGTGGACGACTGGAGGGCCATCCGCCACCATGACCTCCCACATCTGACATCCAGAACAGTACACTGCTCTGACTGTCATTCTCTCGCCTTACCCTGGACCCGATACCAGTATAATCCAATAGAAACTGCTGGGAGAAATCAGCAGGTATCTGACACAAACCGCTGCTCCCTCTTGCCCTTTAAACTGCACCTTTATTATATAAACAAAAAGCACTGTACCTTTAGCCCACATTACTTCACAAGCTCTCCAGGTGACTCCTATTAGTTCTTTGCAACTAATTATAAGGCTATGAATTCATTTGTTATAAATACGTACTTGTTTGTCCAATTTCACCACCACCTGTTATTTCCACTCCCAACCACTTTATCTCTTGGCTTCACAGTCCATCAGTTGCCCATTCATTCGGAACAAGCTGAACATCTGTTTTATTGTGCAGCACTAATAGATCAATGGCACTCCATGTTTTTCAATGCTCTGAGTCTGAACATTCAACTCGGCCAATTCCAAACACTAATCCTGGAGCGTGGACAATTAGGTCAAGGTCATAAGTGATAGGAGTAGAATTAGGCCATTGGCCCATCAAGTCTACTCCGCCATTCAATCATGGCTGATCTATCTCTCCCTCCTAACCCCATTCTCCTGCTTTCTCCGCATAACTTCCGCATATGTTTCTATGTTTCTATCCTCTCCGCATCCACATCTTTCCTATAACATGATGGCCAGAGTTGAACACAATACTCTAAATGCGGCCCACCAAAGTCTTATACAATTGCAACATGACCTCCCAACTTCCATACAATACTCTGACTGAAGAAGGCCAATGTGCCAAATGCCTTTTTGACCACCTATCTAACAGCAACTTCACCTCCGAGGAACCATGCACCTGCAAAACCCCAAATGAGCACAGAGAAGCGAGTATTTTGGGGGACCATGTACCGCTTTATACTACCTTCGACCACTTTCCATTATCTTACTCGCATTGAGAACAAATTGATGGGGCGATAAATGGTCTGATAATTTTTGTCGCCGTGCCACCCTAAATTGCGAAACTGTCTCCTGAAGAGCACTAATGCACACTTCTCACCACCATGAAAAGCAATCATTCACGTTAACACGCTCACACTCAAAAATAATATATAATACTGCATTTGAAGCAAAGCAAGAATTTCATTGTCCTATCTGCGACACATGACAATAAACTCTCTTGAATCTTGAATCTTGACTTTGTTTCATTAATTTTCCTCTAGTACTTCACAAAGTAAACGTAATCAAGTTAGTTGAACACAATTTGTTCTTTAAAAAGCTCATTGGCTTTCATTTGTCAACCAACATTTAATTACATTTGGATTAATGTTTCCTTTTCCCAGATGGTTTTTTTTTCATTCCTGGCCACTTAGAGGGATATGACCTAAATGCAGGCAAATAGAATTAGCTTAGAAAGGCATCGTGGATAACATGGATGGGTTGGGTAGAAGGGCCTGTTTCCATGTTTAGCCTGACTGACCTGCAATTAAAAGCTTTTTCTTTTTTTTTGAATAAGATTGTAACAGTTACAATACTCCAATTGTTTGATATTATTTTCCCACGGAAATTAAGAAGACTGTCACATCTCATACGCAAGCATTTTAGGTCACACCCAATCTGCGGGACTAGTTTGAACAATTATAAGTAGCTCTAACAAAATTTCCTCAGGATATATTGGACCCCTTCAGTTCAGATGCAACAGTTCTTCTTGCACAGGTCACCTCTGCTCCAGTAGAGATGCCAAGGGTTCAAGAAACGGAATCCCTCTTGCCTGCACCATTCAGCCATTCTTAGGTCATAAGGTTATAAGGAACTAGACTAAGTGGGATCCAGTCACACGGGAGACCTGGACCCCCAACGCTACCCAACCCCCATATTCCACCACTCACCTTTTCACCCAATGCAACCCGTTCCCCCAACGCAATAATCCACCACTCACCCATAGCCCCTAACTGCGCAGGTGCGGCTCATTTCCCCTCATCCCCCAGCACTCCCTCCCCCTACGCTTCATGTGCAGTGTGGAGGGGGGTTGGTGTAGGAGGACGGAGAGTGTGGTATGGGGGGAGGGTGTGTGTAGGGGAGGGGGTTGTGTGGTGGGGGAGTGGGGTGGGAGGGGGTGCGTGGGGGAAGGTGGCTGCGTGGGGGAAGGCGACTGCGTGTGGGAGGGGGCTGTGGGTGAGGGGGCTGTGTGGGGGAGGGTGGGGTGTGGGGAGGGATGTGCGTGGGGGAGGGAGGGTGATGGGGAGGGGGGGTGCGCGGGGGAGGGGTGTATGTGGGGGACGGAGGGTGTTGGGGAGGGTGTTGGGGAGGGGATGTGGGGCAGGGGGTGTCGGGGAAGGAGAGGTGTGGGGGATGGGGGTGTGTGGGAGAGGGGTGGGGGTGTGTGCGGGGGCAGGGAGGTGTGTGGGGGAGGGGGGCGTGGGGGAGGGGGGTGTGGGGGAAGGGTGGTGTAGACATGGGGGGGGAAGAGAACTCACAGAAAAGACAGGTTGTGGGGGAGAGGGTGGTATCATGGGGATGGGGGCAGAAGCCAGCGAGGGGGGCCAGAGGGGAAGGGGCTGGAGCTGACGTTGCGATGGGGACTCACAGCGGGCGCTGGTCATTCTCCTCCGCCGGGATCAGAATCTCCGCTTTCCGTTTGGCAACATCTCCGACTCCGGGCTGGGCTGGGCTGGGTCTCCAACGCTGGGCTGCGCTGGTCTGGCTCTCCGACGCTGGGCTGGTTCTGGTCGGGTCTCCGACCCAATCTCCCTCCGAAAATTGTGTCTGGTTGGAGACGTCCGCCAGCCATCCAGAGCCTCCCTCAGCTCCAGTAATGGAGCAGGAAAGGGCGGACCGTTCGTGGAGTGACAGGAGAAATGTCCAATCCACGCGGCGCTGAATAGCAGGAGAGGAAATCGATCTGCGCATGCGCAATTTAAAAAAAAATTAAAACCTCACTAACATTTACATTCGACCACCAATCAGAACGAAACTTGTTGCAATCGCAGCTCAGGAGAACAGTGAGTAAGCTGGCGAAAAATTGTGGCACTATCGCATATCATTTTGGCGCAAATAGAATGACCGCGCAAACCGGAAGACACATAACTACATAAAAGTTAGCATAAATATCCACCAAAGCGGATTCCCCACATTCCTCACTGTGATGGAAAGCAAAAAAGACCAATCTTCTTCCTCTTTATTCTCCCTTGGTCGGGGCAGTAAGGTGATCGAAGCCCACCCAACCAGCGGTTGAAGCCCCCGTGTAGGGGCGATCGAAACTCCCACATCGGGGCGATCGAAACTCCTGTGTCGTTGGGGTCAAAACTCCCGCGGCTTGGAGTTCCCGGAGTCAGTCTCTAACCAGAGACTGCGGGCTCCGTGATGTTAAGTCCGCAAGCACCCAATGTTGGTGGTTCAAGGTTGACCCCTGGAAAAGGGATTGCGAGCTCCGCGATGGTAAGTCTGCAGGCGACCGTTGTGGAGCTCTCAAAATCGGTCTCCAGCAAAGGTCACCAACTCCTTGATGTTATGCCGCAGTGCAGATGGAGGTACGATACGGAAAAAATCACCTCCATCGAGGTAAGAGATTGGAAAAAGTTTCCCCCAAAACCCCCTCCCAACCCCCACATAAAACAAGCGAAAGAACACTAAACCTATGCAACTATAAACATATGTTTAACATATACAATTAAAACACAAAGAAGGAAAGGGCTGGCAGCCATTGTTGGCGCCACGCGGTGATTTAAGTCTACTCCACCATCCAATCATCTATCTCTCCCTCTGAACCCCATTCTCCTGTCTTCACCCCACAACCTCTGACACCTGTACTAATGAAGAATCTATCTATCTCTGCCTTAAAAATATCTATTGACTTGGCCTCTGCAACCTTTTGTGGCAAAGAATTCCACAGATTCACCACTCTGACAAAATAAATTTCTCATCATTTCCTTCCTAAAATAACGTCTTTTAATTTTGAGGCTATGATCTCTGGTTCTAGACTCTCCCACTAATGGAAACATTCTCTGCCCCATCCACCTATTTCTACCCTCACTCACGTGTGGCAGCAGGAGTAATTCGAAGATTGCAACCCTCAAGGTCCTGCATTTTAACATTCAGCCTAACTCTTTATAAACACTTTGCATGATCTCATAATTTTTTCTGCCTATGTCATTGGTATTAATATGTACAATGACCTCGCTGCTCACCCTCTCTCTTGAAAATGTTCTGCTATCACTCAAAGATGTCCTTGACCCTGACACCCGGGATGCAACACCCTACTCTGGAGTCTTCATTACACTAACAGAATCTCCTGTCTAGTCCCTTATTTATAGCACCTCCTTTCACTGGAGCTTGCCTGGACTCTACCCTCCTCTTGTTGTATTACATTTCTCTTTGAGCGAATAATTTAGAACTCCAACTGCGAACAATATTGTTGGCAAAATTATTATTTATTAAAACTTGTACAAGTTCTGCTTTAAAAACATAGCTACGATTCAGATTTGTTTGCCCATCGGGAATTTAAATAAAATTTAAAGAAAAGCTGAGAAACATTAATGCAACACAAAATGTTATAGATGCTTAAAAGATAAATTTTAAAACGTGGTCCAAATAATCATCAGGTTATGCAACATCTGCAGACTGATGGCGTGAATGCTTCAGGTTGACGATTAGAGGTTTCAATGGAAGTCCATCAACATCAACCTGTTTCTGTCTTGCCAGATATCAGTGGATCTATTGAGTTTTTCCTGCTACTTTGGAAACATTGCACATTTACTGTAATTGTATAAAATTCCATTTTGACAGAACTGTTTGCCTATTTCAAATAGCAAAGACAGAAAATGCCCACAAGCAATCAATGCGGACTCGACTTGTACTTTTGTTTGGTGTCATTGTGGTACCATGACGTAATAGAAAACTTTGCGATTTGGAAAACAAAGATGGCATTCTAAAAGAGAAGTTATGGAAATGGAAATGTTCGTTGCAGTGCCCAATAAACCAAAAATACACATTCATATTGATTTCACTGAGTTGAAATACAATCTTGTTTCTTAATTTATATAATTCAGCTGCAAAGAGAACATTTATGTAGATATTGCCAGGATGAGATGTTGCCAGAGCAAAAGACAGTGGTTGGGCAGGCTAGGACTTTATTCCTTGGTGCACAGGAAGCTGAGGGTGATATAATGGAGGTGGATACATTTATGAAGGGAACAAAATGTACAGAATCTTTTACCCGAAGTAAAACATAGGTTTAATGTGAGAGGGGAGAGGTTTAATAGGAACCCAAGAGGCAAGTTTTTTGCAAGTGTTGGGTATATGGAATGAGCTGCTAGGGGAGGTAGTTGAGGCAGGTATCATAACATTAAAAAAACATTTGGACAGGTGCATGAATAGGAAAGGTTTAAAGGTATATGAGCCAAACACGGGCAGGTGGGACTAGCATAAATGGGGCATTTTGTTTGGCATGGACAAGTTGGGCCAAAGGGCTTGTTTCCATGCTCTATGACTATGACTTAATTAGATTGAAAATTAGCTTCAAGTAGTTGCAACGGCATCAACAGAAGCAATGGAGCCTATTTCATGAGTTTTGGTATCTGTTTCTTGGCAGATTCTCTCAGACCTTGTTATAATCATTCGATTTATTGTCATTGTTGAGTGCCTGTAGGAGATTATACCAGTTACCCAGAGTGTACTAGCAGAGGTCAAATTACCCTGACGTGCCCAAACACCAATATCTGAATGCACCATTTTTGGAGAGATACATGGAGAGGAAAGGTTCACACGGGTATAGACCAAATGCAGATACATTGGAACATTTACTGTAAAAGGTGGGGCTTCTTGGTCAGCATGGACAAATTGGGCTAAAGGCTTTGTTTCCATAGTGTGACTGTCCTGATGACCTATCATACATGGCGCGAAGGGCCAAATGGCCTACTCATACACCTCTTTTCTAAGTCTGGTCAGTACGGAGAACTGTACAGAGAATTTTCGATGGAATCCACCTCTGGCATGAAAGTGGCAACAAATGAAATGGGTCTGGAAGTTTCATTCATAAGCTGATGAGTGCAAATTTAAGCCTAAAAATCATGGATGTTCAAGGAAAAGCAGTGGATGGATAGAGCAAAGGCTGAAAAGAGAAAGAGGTAAATGGAAAAGGAAGGTGGAAAGGAAAGTCAGGGTGCAAAGTCAGATGAGAAGTGAACAAGATGGGGTGTTAAATGGCAAGCAAAGTAGAGATTGTTATTGAGTTCATGATATGTCATGGTATGACAATTACATTGTAGTTTTGTACCATTGTATTTATCAGAGTGATTAGACATTGTGTTATGATTTGAGCAAACTGTTTTCCCCATGAGGGTGCTATTAAGTGGGTGGAGATCCAAGTAATGTAATGTGCACCAAATATGAAGATAGCTGTTAATGCAGCAATTATAAAGCGTAACTCCAGACTAAGTCTGTATGAGATATGTATGAAGAATTGATTGACTATGAGATATATGTATGAAGAATCACTTAAACCTGAAGAAAATACTTAAGGAAAGTGCTGCTAGCAGTAAAGGGTTTTGCAGTTGAAAGAACAGAACTAACTAAATGGTTACATTTACAACCACATATGTATAGCCTTGCAAATAATTAATTGTATGGTTTCATATGCAAAGAATCTGATGGTTTGTGTGAATATTGTCTTTAAAGTGGGAATAGTGTAGTGCATACAAGTGTAAACATTTCTTTAAGAATTGACTATTTCACACACTGACCAATATATATTGATGTTCATGACAGCACAGTTCAATTTGAAATGCTTGCTTTCAATAAAGGATGTTTATTATTGGTTCTGCTATGTTGGAGTGATAGAGTCAAGCAGCAGGGTAAAAGGCCTTTCAGCTCAATGTGCCCATGCTGACCAAGATGCCCCGTCTACACCAGTCTCAGTTGTCCGCGTTAGACCCAAATACCACTAAATCCTTCTTATCCATGTAAAACAAACTCTGGGTATTCACCCTATGTGTCCCCTCATAATCATATTTGCCACTTATAAGATCACTCCTCATCATCCTATGCTCTAAGGAATATAGTCCTAGCCTGCTGAACATCTCCCCATAGCTCAGTCCCTTAGGTCCTGGCAACAACCTTGTAAATCTTCGCCGCACTCTTTCCAGCTTAACAGCATCCTCCCTATCGCAGGGGCACTAAAACTGAACACAATACTCCAAATACTTTTTTATTTTATTTTTTTGTATGACTGTAAGGGAAAAATAATTTTGTTGTCTCTTCATTGAAGACAATGACAATAAATTAAATCAAATCAAATCAAATCAAATATGGTGCCTCCATCATATTGTACAACTGCAATATAACATCCCAACTTCTATATTCAATACCCTGACTGATGAAGGCCAATGTACCGAAAGCCTTCTTGACCACTCTATCCACTTGTGACACCACTTTCAAGGAACTACTCTACAACACTCCGCAGAGCCGTGTCATTCACTGGATGACTTGCTTGGCTTGTCCTGCCCTGGTTTGACTTACCAAAATGCGACATCTCACACTTATCTGCATAAGCTCCATTCCTCATCCCACTTGCCCAACTGATCAAGATCCTGCTGTAATTTCTGATAACCATCTTTTCAATCTACGATACCAATATGATACCAAAGGAATAATATAAGAAGTAGGACCAAAGAAATCCAAAGTCACCATGAACTGGTTATGTCTCGATTTACTCAAGAATGTGATAAAGTGTAAATTTTGTTTAGTTTGATACAGCGCGGAAACAGACCATTCAGCCCACCGAGCCCGCATCGACCAGCGATCCCTGTACATTAACACTATCCTACACGCACTAGGGACAATTTAGAAACATAGAAAATAGATGCAGGAGTACGCCATTCGGCCTTTCGAGCCTGCACCGCCATTCAATATGATCATGGCTGATCATCCAACTCAGTATCCTGATACCCCCTGATCCATCTAGCCACAAGGGCCACATCTAACTCCATCTTAAATATAGCCAATGAACTGGCCTCAACTACTTTCTGCAGCAGAGAATTCCACAGATTCACCACTCTCTGTGTGAAAAAAAAAATTATCATCTTGGTCCTAGAAGACTTCCCCCTTATCCTTAAACTGTGACCCCTTGTTCTGGACTTCGCCAACATCGGGAACAATCTTCTTGCATCTAGCCTGTCCAATCCCTTAAGAATTTTGTAAGTTTCTATAAGATCCCCCCTCAATCTTCGAAATTCTAGCGAGTACAAGCCGAGTCTATCCAGCCTTTCTTCATATGAAAGTCATGCCATCCCAGGAATCAGTCCGGTGAACCTTCTCAACCTTCTATGGCAAGAATGTCTTTCCTCAGATTAGGAGACCAAAACTGTATGCAATACTCCAGGTGTGGTCTCACCAAGGCCTTGTACAACTGCAGTAGAACCTCCCTGCTCCTATACTCAAATCCTTTTGCTACAAATGCTAACATATCATTCGCTTTCTTCACTGCCTGCTGCACCTGCATGCCTACTTTCAATGACTGGTGTACCATGACACCCAGGTCTCGTTGCATCTCCCCTTTTCTTAATCGGCCATCATTCAGATAATAATCTACTTTCCTGTTCTTGCCACCAAAGTGGATAACCTCACATTTATCCACATTATACTGTATCTGCCATGCATTTGCCCACTCACCCAACCTATCCAAGTCATCTTGCAGACTCCTAGGATCCTCCTCACAGCTAACACTGACCCCCAGCTTCGTGTCATCCGCAAACTTGGAGATGTTGCATTCAATTCCCTCGTCCAAATCATTAATATATATTGTAAATAGCTGGGGCCCCAGCACTGAGCCTTGCGGTTCCCCACTAGTCACTGCCTGCCATTGTGAAAAGGAACCGTTTACTCCTACTCTTTGCTTCCTGTCTGCCAGCCAGTTCTCTATCCACATCAATACTGAACCCCCAATGCCGTGTGCTTTAAGTTTGTAAACTAATCTCTTATGTGGGACTTGTCGAAAGCCTTCTGGAAGTCCAGATATAACACATCCACGGGTTCTCCCTTATCCACTCTACTAGTTACATCCTCTATAAAAGCTTTTGCAGTCAGTTTTTATGTTCCCTGCCAGTTTTCTTTCATAAACTATTTTCCCGTTCCTAATTGTCTTTGTCTTCCTCTGCTGGACTTTAAATGCCTTCCATTGCATAATTACCATCAACCGTTTAATAATCAATTGCCAGTCTATCTTGGCCAATTCACGTCTCATACCCTCAAAGTTACTTTTCTTTAAGTTCAGAATCCTTGTTTCTGAATTAACAATGTCACTCTCCATCCTAATGAAGAACTCAACCATATTACGGTCACTCTTGCCCAAAAGGCAACGCACAACAAGACTGCTAACTAACCCTTCCTCATTACTCAATACCCAGTCTAGAATAGCCTGCTCTCTCGTTGGTTCTTCTACATGTTGGTTTAGAAAACTATCCCGCATACATTCCAAGAAATCGTCTTCCTCAGCACCTCTGCCAATTTGATTCACCCAATCTATATGTAGATTGAAGTCACCCATTAAAACTGTTTTACCTTTAATGCACGCATTTCTAATTTCCTATTTGATGCCACCCCCAACTCCACTACTACTGTTAGGTGACCTGTACACAACTCCCACTAGCGTTTTCTGCCCCTTAGTGTTTCGCAGCTCTACCCATATCGATTCCACATCCTCCAAGCTAATGTCCTTCCTTTCTATTGCGTTAATCTCCTCTCTAACCAGCAACGTTACCCCACCTCCTTTTCCTTTCTGTCTATCCCTCCTGAATATTGAATATCCCTGGATGTTCAGCTCCCAGCCTTGGTCACCCTGGAGCCATATCTCCATGATCCCAACTATATCATATTCATTAATAAATATCTGCACATTCAACTTATCCACCTTATTACGAATGCTCCTTGCATTGAGACACAAAGCCTTCAGGCTTGTTTTTACAACACTCTTACTCCTTATACAATTATGTTGAAAAGTGGCCCTTTTTAATTTTTGCCCTGGATGTTTCTCAGCATCGTGGATGCTCCAGTCTGAATCCAACCGCAGCTCTAACCGTTCAATGCGGTCTGCCAGCAGCTGTAGTTGGACACACTCCCTGCACACGTAGTCACCAGGGACACTGACCATATATCTGATCTCCCACATGTTGCAGGATGAGCAAACCACGGGGCCGCTCTCAACTGACATGGCTTACCCCCAAATTAATTCAACCTTACCCCCAAATTAAATCAACTTACCCCCAAATTAAATCAACATTTCCATTTATACCAAGGCAATTAACCAACAAACCTGTACTTCTTTGGAGTGTGGGAGGAAACCGAAGATCTTGAAGCCATTACTATCTAAATGTCGTCAAGTTGGGAAAAGGGGAGGTACAACGGGATCTGGTGGTCCTTGTTCATCAGTCTGTGAAAGTAAGCATGCAGGTACAGCAGGCAGTGAAGAAAGCGAATGGATTGGTGGCCTTAATAACAAGAGGAGTCGAGTAAAGGAGCAAAGAGCTCCTTCTGCAGTTGTACAGGGCCCTAGTGAGACCACACCTGCAGTATTGTGTGCAGTTTTGGTCCCCTATTTTGAGGAAGGACATTCGTGCTATTGAGGGAGTGCAGCGTAGGTTTACAAGGTTAATTCCCGGGATGGCGGGACTGTCATATGCTGAGAGAATGGAGCGGCTGGGCTTGTACAGTCTGGAATTTAGAAGGATGAGAGGGATCTTATTGAAACATATAAGATTGTTAAGGGTTTGGATACGCTAGAGGCAGGAAACATGTTCCCGATGTTGGGGGAGTCCAGAACCAGGGACCACAGTTTAAGAATAAGGGGTAAGCCATTTAGAACGGAGACGAGGAAACACTTTTTCTCACAGAGGGTTGTGAATCTGTGGAATTCTCTGCCCCAGAAGGCAGTGGAGGCCGGTTCTCTGGATACTTTCAAGAGAGAGCTAGTTAGGGCTCTTAAAGATAGCGGAGTCAGGGGATATGGGGAGAAGGCAGGAACGGGGTACTGATTGGGAATGATCAGCCGTGATCATATTGAATGGTGCTGGCTCGAAGGGCCGAATGGCCTACTCCTGCACCTATTGTCTATCTCAGAGAAAACCCATGCTTTCACAGGGAGAACATAAAAATGCCATACAAACAGCACCCGTAATCAGGATTGAAGCGGGGTCTATAGTGCTGTAAGGCAGCAACTCTACCGCTGTGCCACCATTGCGTCCTCATGTAGTTGTGTGCATTAGAAGATTCATAGTGTTAATATTTTGTTTTACTCATGGAGAACAGCTTCGGGATAAAGTACAAACCCAACATTTGCATACTGGCATTCACTATGCCAAAGAATGAGAATTTTTAGTCATGTAAATAAACTACAAATTTACAATTGTCTTCAAACTGAAAGGTTGGGGAATTCTTCACAGAAGTAATCATTCATAGAACATAGAACAGTACAGCATAGGGATAGGCCCACAAAGTTCACGAAGGGCTTTGATGAGGTAAAATCTTCTGGTGTACAAATATCTGGCAAGCAAAAATGATAAGTATTAGATGTTGACTGGCTGCTGATTTTCCAAATTGGGCTTGTTTGTCTAAAACTTCACAGTTTCTATAAAAGTTCTTCAACAGCCTATCATCAGCTAATTAATTTTACCCAATTTATTAGCATTCAAGAGCACTGTTCTTGTGAATCTCTCTGAAAGTCTTTTGAAAAAATAAACATGATAGCTGGTGAACCTGTAGGTAGAGTTTCTCCGGCTGTCAAAACCTTTCAATGAACACAGCCGGTTTGTTACACTAAGGGAGGCACTACAATGGTTTAGACCACACCAAGGCTTCCAGTGGGAAATTACACACTGGACCATGCAAGATGGAGAAGAGACAACCAGTGATCTCTGTGCAATGGAAGAGCTGGCCCATTATGTTTGATACTCTTTGCTATAGTTCTAGGAACACAGTGTTGTACATATTTGGGAAGAGGTGCAGGGCTGAGCTGTATGCAAAAGTGTATGTCAGTGTACCTGGTACATTGAACCATTGATATTGCCCAGATTTCACTGCAGTAGCAATGAAACTTGTGTTTCTTTCCTCATTAAATCTCTCGTCCCTTCCTATGGAGGAATATTTTGTTTCCCATTACGTCCATTTGGTAGATTCTCCTGGGCAGCAAGATCTGTGCCAGGAACTGGAACTGTTATGTGTTTATTCTTGTCACATGTACTGAGATACAGTGATGAGCTTCTGTTCAGTCATACTAGACGTGAGTACGATCAAGCCATACATACGTAAGTACAGTAGGTAGTGCAAAGAGAATGATACCAGAGTGCAGAATATGGTGTTAAATCATCTTAGTGTTACAGGTACAGAGAAAAAATCCAAGATTACAATGATGTGAGTTGGAAGATTAGCTGGTGGACCCTTCAGTAGTCTGCCTGCAATGGGGAAGAAACTGTTCCCAAATCTGGCGGTACATATTTTAAAGCTTTTGTATCTTTTGCCTGACAGGAAAGGAGAGAAGCCAGTATGAGTGCAGTGAAAAAGATCTTAGGTTAGTTGCTTTCCCAAGGCAGCGTGAAGTGTAGACAGAGTCGATGATGGGGAGGCTAGTCTGCGTGATGGAGTAAGCTAAATCCATAACTGATACCATCTGCTGTGGACCTGTTGCAAGAGTAGGCAAAGTGCTGTGGATCAAGGGTGTCCAGCTTCTCATAGCACTTCATGATGGTGGATGTCAAAGCCATTGGAAAGTAGTCATTAAGGCATGCTACCCAGCTTCTGTTAAGCATCAAGATAACAGTGGTATTCTTAAAGTAGGTTGGAATCTCAGAATGGAGTAGTAAGACTCAGCTGGCTATCCATCTGAACCAGTTGCTTTTCATGGGTTTCCTTTCAGGTAGGGCAATCTTACTTCTGCAACAGTGACCATTGGTACAGGCACACCCAAGGTTGACAGGGCAGAAGATGTAATTCCATCAAATTGGGTGCTACTGCTGAAAGATAGTTAATCAAACCAAACCAAAGGCTAATTTGAATGTTCAGTGGCTTGCAAAAGTTTTCATACCCACGTTACAACCACAAACGTAAATGTATTTTATTGGGATTTTATTGGGATTTTATGTGATAGACCAACACAAAGTGGTGCATAATTGTGAAGTGGAAGGAAAATGATACATGGTTTTCACATTTTTTTACAAATACAAAACTGAAAAGTGTGGCGTGCAAAAGTATTCAGCCCCCCTGAGTCAATACTTAGCAGAACCACCTTTCGCTGCAATTACAGCTGCAAGTCTTTTGGGGTATGTCTCTACTAGCTTTGCACATCTAGAGACTGAAATTTTTGCCCATTCTTCTTTGCAAAATAGCTCAAGCTCAATCAGATTGGATGGAGAGCGTCTGTGAAGAGAAATTTTCAAGTCTTGCCAGAGATTCTCAATTGGATTTAGGTCTGGACTTTGACTGGGCCATTCTAACACATGAATATGCTTTGATCTAAACCATTCCATTGTAGCTCTGGCTGTATGTTTAGGGTCATTGTTCTGCTGGAAGGTGAACCTCCGCCCTAGTCTCAAGTCTTTTGCAGACTCTAACAGGTTTTCTTCCAAGATTGCCCTGTATTTGGCTCCATCCATCTTCCCATCAACTCTGACCAGCTTCCCTGTCCCTGCTGAAGAAAAGCATCCCCACAGCATGATGCTGCCACCACCATGTTTCACAGTGGGGATGGTGTGTTCAGGGTGATGTGCAGTGTTAGTTTTCCGCCACACATAGCATTTTGCATTTAGGCCAAAAACTTCAATTTTGGTCTCATCTGACCAGAGCACCTTCCTCCACATGTTTGCTGTGTCCCCCACATGGCTTGTGGCAAACTGCAAACGGGACTTGTTATGGCTTTTTTTCAACAATGGCTTTCTTCTTGCCACTCTTCCATAAAGGCCCGATTTGTGGAGTGCACGATTAATAGTTGTCCTGTGGACAGATTCTCCCACCTGAGCTGTGGATCTCTGCAGCTCCTCCAGAGTTACCATGGGCCTCTTGTCTGCTTCTCTGATCAATGCTCTCCTTGCCCGGCCTGTCAGTTTAGGTGGACGGCCATGTCTTGGTAGGTTTGCAGTTGTGCCATACTCTTTCCATTTTCGGATGATGGATTGAACAGTGCTCTGTGAGATGTTCAAAGCTTGGGATATTTTTTTATAACCTAACCCTGCTTTAAACCTCTCCACAACTTTATCCCTGACCTGTCTGGTGTGTTCCTTGAGCTTCATGATGCTGTTTGTTCACTGATGTTCTCTAACAAACCTCTGAAGCCTTCACAGAACAGCTGTATTTATACTGAGATTAGATTACACACAAGTGGACTCTATTTACTAATTAGGTGACTTCTAAAGGCAATTGGTTGCACTGGATTTTATTTAGGGGTATCAGAGTAAAGGGGGCTGAATACTTTTGCACGCCACACTTTTCAGTTTTTTATTTGTAAAAAAATTTGAAAACCATGTATCATTTTCCTTCCACTTCACAATTATGCGCCACTTTGTGTTGGTCTATCACATAAAATCCCAATAAAATACATTTACGTTTGTGGTTGTAACGTGACAAAATGTGGAAAAGTTCAAGGGGTATGAATACTTTTGCAAGCCACTGTAAATGTAAAGCACCAGCTCTTGAATGAAATTTCTGTCTTGGCTGCCAGGTTTCTCCATCAAATTGATTACCAGGTACCCATATTTCTTCCCTACATTCTCTGTTGCAAAGTACAATCGTATCTTAAAACATGAGCTTTAAAATTCAAGTTGAAACATGGATGTTATTTTGGAAACGATCTAAAATGTTATGAGGTCCTATGTCTTCATCAACTTATGCTATTTCATTTTCTTTTTTATTCCCTTTTCAGCGAGGCTCTAGTTATTGCTCATTACTGACAACTCAAGGGAAATACCAGCTTTTTGCAAAGACTGGCTACTTTAAGGTACTTATCTCAGTTCCATCTACAATGCATCCATTTGCTTTGTGGCAGTGATGTCAGATATTAATATAGTGCAGTGTGGAGGAAGTTGTAAGATTTGTAATATATGCACTAGTCTGAAGCCATGATTTCACAGCTGCTGGGGTGAGAGCTGTTCTTCAGATTGATTTAGTGCCTTATACTCCCTGGGATGGCTTGTGGTGAAAACCTGCATCAACAGGGTATACCACTACTGAAAGCCAAACGAGGATGAAAAAGCTATCAGCTATTGCACTCTTCATGTACATAAGGTGCAGAAAGGAAATAGCTTCAGGTCATTATTAATGTAACAGCACTAAACCAGTCATTGAAGTGGATTGCCCTCTTCCTACTTCAATACCACATAACACAGTGGCATCATAAATGTGATTGAGCCAGGTTAATATACATGGCTTCATCATTTCTTCCTTTCAGAACACATGCAACAGGTATTACATCAATATGTTTCACCAGTTAATTGCAGGAAGCAGCAAGCACTTGGCTCCCAATTCAACTTTAACTCTGCCGTCCAAAACAGTCTCTTGCCCAGAGTAGGGGAATTAAAAACCAGAGGATATAGGTTTAAGATGAGGGGGGATAGATTTAATAGGAGCTTGAAGGGTAACTTCTTTACACAAAGGGTGGTGGGTATATGGAACGAGCTGCTGGAGGAGATAGTTGAGGCAAGCACTATTGCATCATTTAAACAACATTTAGACAGGTAGACACAAAATGCTGGAGTAGCTCAGCGGGACAGGCAGCATCACTGGAGAGATGGAATGGGTAATGTTTCAGGCCGAGACCCTTCTTTAGACTGAGAGTTATGGGAGGGGGATGGGGAGATACAGAGATAAGGAAGTGTAAGGTGTGAGAACAAGACACCAAAGGGGGGTGGAGACCAAGGAAAATGTAGAATAGATAATTGTTAGCTAGGAGAAGGCAACAACAAAGCAAACAGAAATAAAATGTAATCAGGGACATTCAGAGAACTGGGAAAGGGGAAGGATGGAGAGAGTGGGAAAGCAGGTGTTACATGAAGTTAGCAAAGTCAATATTCATACCACCCAGTCCTCATAAGCAGCCCAAGACAAATATGAGGTGCTGTTCCTCCAATTTTTGCTGGGCCTCTCTCTGCCAATGGAGGAGGCCCAGGACAGAAAGGTCTGTGTGGGAGGGGAAGTTAAAGTGTTTAGCAACTCGGAATTCAGGTAGGTTTAGAAAGAGGTGTTCAGCGAAACGATCGCCGAGTCTGCACTATAGGAGTCCACACCTGGAACAGCGGATACAGTAGATGAGGTTGGAGGAGGTGCAAGTGAACCTCTGCCTCACCTGAAAAGACTGTCGGGGTCCCTGGACAGAGTCGAGGGAGGAGGTATAGGGACAGGCATTGCATCTCTTACTGGGGAGGGGGTAGTTTGGGTGGGAAGGGACAAGTTAACCAGGGATTTGCAGAGGGAACGGTCTCTGCGGAAAGGGATGGAGACAGGTACACGGATAGGATAGGTTTAACGGGATGAGCCAAACACAGGCAGGGGGGAGTAGTGTAGATGAGATAAGTTGGTCAGTGTGGGCAAGTTGGGTCGAAGAGCCTATTTCCAAGACTCAATGACTCTAAAGCTATGGAGTGTCAAAAATTAAGATAACAGCTATTTTTAATCATATCCTGCATTGAGCTGTAGATTATTGATAAACTATGATTTAAAAAAATTATTAGTGTTTTTAGTAACAAAGCAATATCGTGCAAGGTTTTTACACACTCTGTAGGCAATAGGATGAGCAGACAACACATTTCTGGTGTTCTGCAGTCTGTAAAAGGCTCACTAGTGAATCACAGAAAGCTCCTGAGCAAAGATAATTGAATTATTTAAAATCCACATGACAACATGAATTAGGAATATGATTCTAAGACCAGAGTGAGATGTTGGAAATTTTTTTTAAAAAGTGAAATTATTGGTAATGCTCAATGGTAGCGTTTGTGCAGAGAGAGAGAGTTAATGTGTCAAATCCATAATCTTCTGCCAGAATTGGAAAGAATTGGAGATATAAAGCCGGGTGCTGGGAATGAAGGAGAAATGAGAAGGAGAGGTAGAAACCAAAAGTAAAGTGTGTGATAGGGTAGAAGGCAGTAGAGATTAAATGGAAAGAGAATTAATGTTTTAAGGCAAAAACAGATACGTCTAGTATGAAATAGTGGGTCTAACAGAATGTCTATCTGAATCGATGTTTAGTCATTCTAATCAAAAGAAGCAGAGCTTCTTATTGAGCTTGTGATAAAACTTTATTGGAAAAGTGTAGGAGGATGAGGGCAGAGGTCAGACTGGGAGTGCGCTGGAGACAAAGTGATGGATGACCAGAAGTCCATTAGTACCCTTAGAGACTGTATGGTGATGTACCGCAGAATGGTCACCAGGTCTCTGATTAGGCATACTGCTTAATGAGCAGGACTTAGAGTATAGTAAATTGAAAGAATTATTGGTAAATCACTGTTTCATTCAGAGAAAGTGGTCGGAAACGTAGATAAAGAGAAGGGTCATCAATGCAGCTGAGGAAGTCAATAACTTAATTAGATGAATTGCCAAAGAGGTTATTTTTGTGGATTCTGTATGATGAATGGCAGAGTTACTGGACAGCATAGAACTTAGAACAGTACAACTCCAGAATAGGTCCTTTATGCCCCTGTCCCACTTAGGAAACCTCTGGAGACCTTGCGCCCCACCCAAGGTTTCCGTGAGGTTCCCGGAGGTTCCTGGAGGTTTTGGTCACTCTCCCTAATGGTCGAAAGTGGTTTCCGCGAAGTCAAGGCTTCTTCTATGTTCCTGTGATTATTTCAACAAATTCAAAACCGGCCTCGACTAAAAAGAGGTTGCCGTTTGGTCGAAGCCAGTGGAGTGGGGTTGCTATTTACTTACAGGCAGTCGAAGGCAATCTCCTTCGCTGAACGGCCATTTTGATTGGCTCATTGGAGTTTTCAGCAAAGATCCTAGGATCTTTGGTTTTCAGGACCTAGAAGATCCGCCGGAAGGTAAAATGCCCGCTAACTTTATTAAACTTGGGGGTCTTAAACTGGGTCCTGGCCATCCTTCCTCCCCACCCCCCCAAACAAAAGAGCAGCAACAAAAAAGGGAAAAACTCCCAAAACCTCTAACACTTCTCTCCCCCCTTCTCAGCCACCCCCTTCTCTCTCCCCCCTCTTCTCTCTCCCCCCCTTCTCTCTCCCCCCCTTCTCTCTTCCCTTCTTTCCCCTTCTCTCTCCCTCCCTCTAAAGGACTTACCGTGCTCTGTGGCAGCCGTTTACCTTCCTCTTCATCGTGCAGACAGCGCTCCTCCGCTGTCCCTGGCCCCCACCTTCGGTGTGTGGGTGTCTGTGTGTCGGTAGCAAAGATCCTGTAGGATCTTTGGTCAGTAGATGCAGCTCACGCTTCGGTGGAGACTTTCCAGGCGAGTGACCAAAACCCCTGGCGACTCATAGAAACCTTGGGTGGGGCGCAAGGTCACCAGAGGTTTCCGTTCAGGTTTCCTAAGTGGGACAGGGGCATTAGCCACCAATGTCTGCACCTAATATGATGCCAAGACCATCAATTATCCAACTGCGCATAACAAATATACTTCCATTCCCTGCATAGCCATATGCCTGTCCAAAGGTGTTTTAAATGCCATTAATGCATTTGTTTCAACCACCACCCCCGGCAACATATCCCAGGCGGCACGATCCTTCGAGTAAAAAAAAAATCCTAAAATCTTGTCCCACACATCTCCATTGCCCCTCTCCTTAAAGCTGTGCCCTCCAGCATTTGATTTTTTTTTCCATCCTGAGAAAAACATTCTGACTGTCTATCCTATCCATCCCACTCGCAATTATATATGAACTGCCTGGCACCTCCAGGACTCCAGATCCAGTCCTGATTTTCTGTGTTTGCACATTCTTCCTGTGACAGTTTCATCCAGTTTATTCCCACATTCCAAAGATGTATTATGTTGGTAGGTCAATTGGCAACAATAAATTGTTCCCCATGTGCAGCTGTGTGGTAGAATTGGAGGAATTAAGGTGAATGGCAAGTGAATAAAATAGGATTGATGAAGGGTTATGTCAATGCATGCTTGATGGGGAGCATGGCCTTGGACATAATAGGCCAAATAACCTGTTTCACTCCAGAAACTGTGAACTCGATCTGATCCTAGGCCAAGGAGAAGTATTTATAGTATTGGCATTGGTTTATTTTTATCACGAGTAACAAAATACACTGACAAATGTTATTTGTTGTCCATTTTAATTAGACTCTTGTGTAGTTTTAGATAATACGACTGGCATTAAACTGATGATGGTATTTTTCTATATTGATAATGAGTTTAATGCTTTTAATATTAAACACACCACAAGTAAATAGATGCAGTCAAATTACTATTTGCAATATTTATTCAAAACTAGAAAAAGTTTCTTTAAATATTTTGTCTTTTTTGTAACTGAATTAAATAAGTTTGTGACACTGACAATCATATTACTTCTCTCTACCACTACAGCCATTTCAATTTAACTAGTAACCTTTTCATCTTTATTTCCAGGGTAATTTAGTTGCAATAAAACATGTAAATAAGAAAAGGATTGAGCTAACCAGGCAAGTGCTATTTGAACTGAAACATGTAAGTGTAAAATTTTATGAGTCTCTTCAGAAACCCTTATCAGCTTTATGATTGATCACAAGTATGCCTGACATTTGTTTTTGTTACAGATGCGGGATGTGCAGTTTAATCATCTGACAAGGTTCATTGGAGCTTGTATTGATACTCCAAATATTTGTATTGTAACAGAATATTGCCCACGAGGAAGTCTTCAGGTAAGATGTGTGATGCAACTGAGATGACGATAGAAACTGGATCAATTTTTTATGAAGTATATTCACTAGGTCACTTATGCAGCTTGTTGCTTGAAATTAAATCCATAGGTAAAATATTTACCAATCTATCATCGTCCAGTGATTATCTGGTTAGTTATTATCTTAATAACTGAAATCACTTAGTAAGGAAATGAAGAATTTAATTTAATTTTGTAACTAGGCATTTTCAGTTATTAGGATGATAACAGACCAGTTATTTGCTGGACAATGATACATCAGCTAATGTTTGGCCTACTTGTTTTGAAGGGAATGTAACCAAAACTGTACTTACTATCAAATATTGTATGTTATCTTATAACCATATAACAATTACAGCACGGAAACAGGCCATCTCGACCCTTCTAGTCCGTGCCGAACACGTGTTCTCCCCTAGTCCCATATACCTGCGCTCAGACCATGACCCTCCATTCCTTTCCCGTCCATATAACTATCCAATTTATTTTTAAATGATAAAAACGAAACATGCCTCCATCACCTTCACTGGAAGCTCATTCCACACAGCCACCACTCTCTGAGTAAAGAAGTTCCCCCTCATGTTACCCCTAAACTTCAGTCCCTTAATTCTCAAGTCATGTCCCCTTGTTTGAATCTTCCCTACTCTCAGTGGGAAAAGCTTATCCACGTCAACTCTGTCTATCCCTCTCATCATTTTAAAGACCTCTATCAAGTCCCCCCTTAACCTTCTGCGCTCCAAAGAATAAAGCCCTAACTTGTTCAACCTTTCTCTGTAACTTAGTTGCTGAAACCCAGGCAACATTCTAGTAAATCTCCTCTGTACTCTCTCTATTTTGTTGACATCCTTCCTATAATTAGGCAACCAAAATTGTACACCATACTCCAGAATTGGCCTCACCAATGCCTTGTACAATTTTAACATTACATCCCAACTTCTATACTCAATGCTCTGATTTATAAAGGCCAGCACACCAAAAGCTTTCTTTACCACCCTATCTACATGAGATTCCACTTTCAGGGAACTATGCACAGTTATTCCCAGATCCCTCTGTTCACCCGCATTCTTCAATTCCCTACCATTTACCATGTACGTCCTATTTTGATTTGTCCTGCCAAGATGTAGCACCTCACACTTATCAGCATTAAACTCCATCTGCCATCTTTCAGCCCACTCTTCCAACTGGCATAAATCTCTCTGTAGACTTTGAAAATCTACTTCATTATCCACAACCCCACCTATCTTAGTATCATCTGCATACTTACCAATCCAATTTACCACACCATCATCCAGATCATTGATGTACATGACAAACAACAGTGGTCCCAACACAGATCCCTGTGGCACCCCACTAGTCACTGGCCTCCAACCTGACAAACAGCCATCCACCATTACTCTCTGGCATCTCCCATTCAGCCACTGTTGAATCCATCTTGCTACTCCACCATTAATACCCAACCATTGAACCTTCTTTACCAACCTTCCATGAGGAACCTTGTCAAAGGCCTTACTGAAGTCCATATATACAACATCCACTGCTTTACCCTCATCAATTTCCCGAGTAACCTCTTCAAAAAATTCAAGGAGATTAGTCAAACATGACCTTCCAGGCACAAATACATGTTGACTGTTCCTAATCAGACCCTGTTTATCCAGATGCTTATATATATTATCTCTAAGTATCCTTTCCATTAATTTGCCCACCACTGACGTCAAACTAACAGGTCTATAATTGCTAGGTTTACTCTTAGAACCCTTTTTAAACAATGGAACAACATGCGCAGTACGCCAACCCTCCGGCACTATTCCGGTTTCCAATGACATTTGAAATATTTCTGTCATAGCCCCTGCTATTTCTACACTAACTTCCCTCAATGTCCTAGGGAATATCCTGTCCGGACCTGGAGACTTATCTACTTTTATATTTCTCAAAAGTGTCAGTACTTCCTCTTCTTTGAATCTCATAGTTTCCATAGCTACTCTACTTGTTTCCCTTACCTCACATAATTCAATATCCTTCTCCTTGGTGAATACCGAAGAAAAGAAATTGTTCAATATCTCCCCCATCTCTTTTGGCTCTGCAGATAGCTGTCCACTCTGACTCTCTAATGGACCAATTTTATCCCTTGTTATAATAATAATATAATAATAATAATAATATATCTTTTATTGTCATTGCACGGCAGTGCAACGAGATTTAGTGTGCAGCTCCACTGATGTACAAGAAAGGTAAATAAATACAATACATAAATAAGCAGGCTGAATTGATTGACGTGACCATCTGAGGGAGACTGTCCAAAGGGAGTGGGTGGGGGGGCACTCATTAGGGCCGGTTCAGAGCCGCAATAGCTCTTGGGATAAAACTGTTCCTGAGTCTGGAGGTTCGGGCGTAGAAGGCCTTGTAACGTCTGCCGGAGGGAAGTAGTTGAAACAGACCGTGGCAGAGGTGTGATGAGTCCTTATGGATGCTGAGGGCCTTCCTGAGGCACCGCGTGTGGTAGATGCCCTCCAAGGCTGGTAGCTCTGTCCCGATGATCCGCTGCGCTCTGTTGACGACGCGCTGAAGAGCTCTCCTCTCCGCCTCCGTGCAGCTGAGATACCACACAGAGATGCCATACGTTAGTATGCTCTCTGTGGTGCAGCGGTAGAACGTTGTCAGCAGCTGTTGGGGCAGACCAGTCTTTTTTAATGTCCTCAGGAAGAACAGTCGTTGCTGTGCTATTAATATAGCTGTAGAAACCCTTTGGATTTACTTTCACCTTACTTGCCAAAGCAACCTCATATCTTCTTTTAGCTTTTCTAATTTCTTTCTTAGGATTCTTTTTACATTCTTTATACTCCTCAAGCACCTCATTTACTCCATGCTGCCTATAATTATTGTAGATCTCCCTCTTTTTCCGAACCAAGTGTCCAATTCCCCTTGAAAACCATGGCTCTTTCCAATTTTTACTATTTCCTTTCAACCGAACAGGGACATAAAGATTCTGTACTCTTAAAATTTCACCTTTAAATGTACTCCATTTCTCTTCCACATCTTTCCCATAAAACAAACTGTCCCAATTTACTCCTTTTAAATCCTTTCGCATCTCCTCAAAGTTAGCCTTTCTCCAATCAAAAATCTCAACCCTAGGTCCGGTTCTGACCCTCTCCATAATTAAATTGAAACTAATGGTATTGAGATCACTGGTCCCGAACTGTTCCCCAACGCATACCTCTGCCACCTGACCCGTCTCATTTCCTAACAGGAGGTCCAGCACCGCCCCTTCTCTAGTAGGTACTTCGATGTATTGCTGCAAAAAACTATCCTGCACACATTTTACAAACTCCAACCCATCCAGCCTATTTACAGAATGTGTTTCCCAGTCTATGTGTGGAAAATTGAAAACTCCCACAATCACTACCTTGTGCTTACTACTAATATCTGCAATCTCCTTACATATTTGCTCTTCCAATTCTCGCTCCCCATTTGGCAGTCTATAATACACCCCTATAAGTGTTGCTACCCCTTTCCCATTTCTCAGTTCCACCCAAATAGCCTCCCTAGACGAGCCCTCTAATCTATCCTGCCAAAGCACTGCTGTAATATCTTCCCTGATAAGCAATGCAACACCTCCACCTCTTGCCCCTCCAATTCTATCACACCTGAAGCAACGAAATCCTGGAATATTTAGTTTCCAATCACAGCCCTCCTGCAACCATGTTTCACTGATCGCCACAACATCACACTTCCAGGTGTCAATCCAGGCTCTAAGTTCATCCACCTTTCTTACAATGCTCCTAGCATTAAAATATACACATTTAAGAAACCCACCCTCTCTTATTCTCTGTCTATTGTCTTTTTCTTCTCTCTCCCCTACATTTTGGGTCAGAGTGCTACCATTCTCTGCCTCCTGCCTCACACACTGACTGCTAGCTTTCCCAATTTGAGTCCCTCCCCCCAACCATACTAGTTTAAAGTCTCCCCAGTAGCCTTCGCAAATCTCCCCGCCAGGATATTGGTCCCCCTCGAGTTCAAGTGCAACCCGTCCTTTCTGTACAGGTCGCACCTTCCCCAAAAGAGGTCCCAATGATCCAGAAAATTGAATCCATACCCATACCCATCTTGTTTGATGTTTTTGTATAACAGACTGGAATAAACCAGAGAGTTGGCAGTTCCAGAGGAACTACTGACTAAAGGGCCTGTCCCACGAGCATGCGACTGCATGCGGCGAGTGCGACCTAACGTGGTCGCTTGAGCCGTACGGCCTCGCGGGGCCGGTCCCACTTCGATCGCCGGAGTCGTATGGAGTTGTGCGGAGCTGGTCCCGACACCGCGCGGGGCTCCGAAAAACTGACACTATCCAAAAATTCCACGCAGCAACGGCCTGCCGGCCCGCAGCCGCATTGAGGCTGTACGCACTGCCTCGACAGGCATGCGCAGCGTCTCGACGCTGTACGCAGCGTTTTGATGCCGTACGTCACGCGCGAACTTCCCGCGGACTTTGCTCAAACTTCACGTCAACTCGTATGGGATCATTCGACCTCTGCCCAGCCCCCGCTTCCGGTTCGGTCGCGCTCGCCGCATGCAGTCGCATGCTGGTGGGACAGGCCCTGTTCGGTGATCACTCGACCTCCGCGCGGCCCCCGCTTCCGGTTTGGTTGCGCTTGCCGCATGCAGTCGCATGCTCGTGGGACAGGTCCTTAACAGCAGTGTTGAGACCAGCTCACCTCTGACATCAGTGGAACGCAGACGTCAGAGGTGAGCTGGAGGTAGGTTCCTAGCTTGTCTGACCTCTCCTGTTCATCACTGAGTCCAGGAGCAAAAGACCAGCATGGTGAACTGAGGGGTTAAATTTGCTTTGCTTCTGGGTCTCTCAGCTTCATGCAGTGTTTGAATGAGTTTGTGCACCTTGTCTTCTTGGGGATGTAGAGCTGAGTGTTCTACTGAGATAAGATAGTGAGATCATTATAGTTTGAATCGTATCAATATCACAATCACTGTCATACTTTATTAGCCAAGTATGTTTTGCAACATACGAGGAATTTAATTTTCCAATCAGTCATACAAATAAAAAGCAACGGACCACACAAAACACATTATAACATAAACATCCATCACAGTGACTCCTCCACATTCCTCACTGTGATGGAATGTGCAAAAAAGGTCAATCTCTTCCCTTTGTTCTCCCGTGGTCGAGGGCCTCGAGCCCTCCATTGACGGGATGACCTTGACTCCCGTAGCCGATGGCGGGCCCTCCGCGTCAAGGCGATCAGCTCCTGCATCGGGGGGATGTCAGCTCCCCCGCACCGGATGATCGAACCCCGCGTCGGGGCTGGTTGAACTTTCCACGACGTTGGAGCTCCCGACATCCACGGCCTCTCCCGAGACTGCGAGCACCCAATGTAAAGTCAGCAGGCCGTGGTTGGAGCGATCCCAGGCAAGTGATCGACTCCGATGTAAGTTCACGCCCTGCGGTGGGGCCCAAGGTCAGTCCGAGGAGGCCTCCAGCTCCATCGATGGTAGGCTACAGAGCAACCAGAGAAAGCAATCCGAAAATTAATCGCATCTCCGGCAAGGTAAGAAACTGAAAAAAAAGTTTCCCCCTCCCCCTCCCCCTCCCCCCACATAAAACACACCGGTGAATATCTACACAAACTTTTAACACACTAAAAAAAAAATTTTTAAAGAAAAAACTAACAGACTGGTGGCGGGGCTGCCAGTAATGTGGCGCCCCTGGTGGTATATCAATATCTTAAAATTTGCCCCTGTGAGTTAATTTCAAGGGTTATGAGGAGCTTCATTGGATCACTGAATGGCATGAAACTTCCAGCATGGAAGAAGGTTTGTGGCCCATTGAATCATAAAACATAGGACACAGAACAGTACAGCACAGGAATGGGCCCTTTGGCCCACAATGTTGGTGCCGAACATGACCCGTTAAACTCATTTCATCTGCCTGTACATGATCCATATCCCTCTATTCTCTGTACTTCCGTGTGCCTAGCCAAAAGCCTCTTAAACGCTACTATCATATCTGCCTTCACCGCCACCACCACCACTGGTAATGCTGTCCAGGCCCCTGCTCTCTGTGTAAAAGGAATTTGCCTTGCACATCTCCATTAAACGTTCCCCCTCTCACCTTATACCTATGCCCTCTAGTGTTGGACATCTCCACCCTGAGGAAAAGGTGCTGACTGCCTACCTATCTATATCTCTCATAACTTTATATGCTTCAAACAATTCTCCCCTCAAACTCTAAAGCGCAACCTAACGTGGTCGCTTGCGGCGTACAGCCTCGCGGGGCCAGTCCCACTTCGATCGCTGGAGCCGTATGGAGTTGTGTGGAACTGGTCCCGACATTGCGCAGAGCTCCAAAAAACTGACACTGTCCAAATATTCCGCGCGGCAGCGGCCTGCCGGCCCGCAGCTGCATTGAGGCCGTACGCACCGCCTCGACGGGCGTATGCATCATCTCGACGCCGTACACAGCGTCTTGACGCCAAAGGTCACGCGTGAACTTCCCGCGCAGACTTCGCTCGAACTTCATGTCAACTCGTATGGGATCACTCGACCTCCGCGTGGCCCTCGCTTCCGGTTTTGTCCCGCTTGCCGCATGCAGTCGCATGCTCGTGGGACAGGCCCTTAACTTTCCAGAGAAAACAATCCAAATCTATCCAACCTCTCCCTGCAGTTTAAATCCAATGGACAATCCAGATTGTTCTACTTTTCTGTCCTCTGCCCACAGCTCAACAATTTTTTTTAACTTTACGTATTTATCCAATTCCTTTTTGAATACCATAATCAATATTTCCCTCCACTAACTACAATCCCTCTGTCTAACCCATTTATTCCAAATTCTAACCACTTGCTCAACAAGACAAGAAAAAAATATGTTCTTCCCATGAGGTAGTTCGGCTTCTTTTGCTCATCACTATTCATTCTGCTCCTTGACCCTTCCACTATTGGGAACAGTTTCTTCCTATTCATTCTTCCCAGAACTGTCCTGATTTTAAACACTTTCTTTCACATCCCATTGCAACCTCCTCTCTGCCAAAGAAAAGTCCCACATATCCAGTTTATCCACAAAACTGAAATTCCTCTTTACTGAAATCACAGCAGTGTATCTCTTCTGCATCCTCTCGAAGACGTTTTTACATCTTTTCTAAACTGTGGTCTGGAACAGGATACAAGATTTCAGTTGGCACTAAACAGCTGTTCTGATAAAGGTTTATCGGGACTTTTCGTCATGTAAATTTATTATTAAAAATAACTACGTTTACTGCAGAAAATACAGATCGGGTTTGGAAAAGCCAGTGTATATTAGCTTAATTGTTGAAATCACAAAGGCAGTTTGATTTGTGAAGTATGAGGTGTTCTGATATGTACTGAAGATGCAATTTTTTATGCAAATCTTTGTTGATTCCTTGAAGCAACATCCTCTCCATTTTATTCATCCTAGTTAACATTTTCTTCACGATTAAATAATTCAAAATATCATTACATTTCCTCTCTACTGCTTTTTGTACTGCTGTGTTGAAAGAGGAATATGAAACTTGGAATTTGTGGTATAGCTGTATGGATCTGGCTTGAACAATGTTATGCTGATTGCACAATGTGTTCAAAGATGATGCTGAATACAAAAAGGAAGGCTTGCTGAAGCAGGTAATAACAATTCAGCAGAATTGCACAGTGAGGTAGAGCATGTGGTACTGGTTGAAAGAACCTCTCTGAAAGATGAAACATTTAGAGTCACAATGTCATTCAGCACGGAAACATGCCCTTCGGACCAACTTGCCCATGCCGACCAAGATGCCCCATTTACGCTCTCCCACCTGCCCATGTTTGCCTATATTCCTCTAAATGTTTCCTATCCATATACCACCCACTTTAGTGTCATCTGCAAACTTACCAATCAGCCATGTAATTTCTCATCCAAGTCATCGATATAAACCACAAAAAAGCAATGGGTCCAGCACTGAAACTTGAGGCAAACCACTGGTTACAGGCCTCTAGTGCGCACAACAACCTTCCACCAAACAATCAGATTTGTGAGACATTGTCTCCCACATACTAAATCATGTTGACTATCCCGAATCAGCCCTTGTCTATCTAAATGCATGTATATCTTGTCCCTCTGAATACTCTCTAATAACTTTCCAACCACAGATGTTAGACTCACTGGCTTATAGTTTCCAGGCTTTTCATGCAGCCCTTCTTAAATAGTGGCACAACATTTGCCATTCTCCAGTATTGTGGCATCTCAATCGTATTTAATGATGATTCAAAGCTCTCAGGGCACCTGCAATTACTTCGCTAGCTTCCCACAGTGCCCTTGAATATATTTTACAGGTCACAGAGGGAAAGCACCATCTCACAAATGTCTAGCCACCTTGTTGGCTGTCTACTGCTTAATGTGTGGAAGAGTGTGTGGATTGGCTTCATTAACCACAAAAGAACCACAAAACGAGAATATAAATAAATCATCCTTGACATGGGGGACTGTCTAAGAAAGAAGAGGTTTTGAGGGTAATGAAGAACAGGCACAGAAGAGGAGTTGAGGCCAGTGTAGATCGGCCATGATCACATTGCAAGCTTGAAGGGCCTGGTGGCCGGTACTCCTGCTCCAACTTTTTAGTGCTACTGTGAATGGAAATCTACTTTAAATTCTTGGCTTCTATATTGTGCCATGGCAGAGCAACCTATCTTATTGATACCTTATATGTGCCGTGTTTGACAAAAATATATATAAACTGTACAGAAAGAGAAAAATAGACTTTTGACATTCCAAAGTGATTCATAACTATTAATTAGTTTTGCTTCTGTTATAAAGTCATATGAAAACGAAATGCAGCCACTAAGCCAAGCCAACCCGTATATAAGAATATACTGGACTGTTTACCATGTGGGATCGCATGTCAATGAAACCATTACTTGAATATGGTAACTTTGACCATATTCATTATGCCTGTAACCTAGGTTCACAACTAACCATTACAAGACCTCAGACCCAAATATTTTTATATTGCAGCATCTCCCAGACTTGAACACAAATAGTCTGAGTCCAGCGTGCACTAATTTGTTCAGAATGTTTTATGCTGCTAGTAAGGACAGGAAATTAACTAATTTGAAGGGCTTTTAATCCATCTTTTGCTAACAGATGGTGTGTACGGAACAAATATTGGCTATAGCCATGCATGATAGGGCAGCAATTGCTTCATAATGGAATCAGTAATTTAAAGAACCTGATCAGAGAAAGCCAGGGATCTGGTGGGAAGCTGGAGAAAAAACATCCATGTGCCCTGTCTGTGATATATCAACCATCATGACACATGGGTGAAGTGCCGGAAGAGTGGAGGGTGGCTAATATGCTTCTCTATGAAAAGGGCCGCAAGGAAAATCCATGGAATTATAGACCAGTGACCCTAACATCGGCGGTAGGAAAATTATTGGAAAGTATTCTATGGGATAAGGTATATATGCATTTGGAAGGACAGGGATTGGTTATAAATAATCAGCATGGCTTTGCATGTGGGACATCATGTCTTACAAATCTGATGGAGTTTTTTGAATAAGTAACCAACAAGGCTGATGATGGAAAAAACAGAGATTTTGTCCATATGGACTTCAGCAAGGCACTCGATAAGGATCAACATGGTTGTCTGATCTGGAAGGTTAGATTGCATGGGATCCAGGGAGAGTTAGCCAACTGGACATAATATTGATTTAATTGAAAAAAATCAGAGGGTGATGGTGAAAGGTTGTTTATCAAACTGGAGGCCAGTGTTGTGCCTCAGGCCATTGTTGAGCACATTACAGTTTGTGGTTTATAGCAACGATTTGAATGAGAATGTACGAGGCTTGATCAGTAAGTTTGCAGATGACACTAAAGTGGGCGCCATCATAGATGGCGAGGATGGTTATCAAAAATTAGAGCAGCATCATAATCAGTTGGGCAAGTGGCCTGAGGACAGACTGATGGAGTTTAATGCAGATAAGTGCAAGGTGTTGCATTTTAGGAAGTCAAGCCAAGGCAGGACCTTTACAGTGAATGACAGGGCCCTGGGCAGTGTTATAGAGCAGAGGAATCTAGGATTGCAGGTACATAGTTCCTCGAAAGTAACATAACAGGTAGATAAGGTGGTCAAGAAGGCTTCTCTGGAAAGTGTGCAGGGAAGATTTACGAAGATATTGCCAGGATTCGAGGGCCAGAAATATAGGAAAAGGTTGGGCAGGCTGGGACTTTACTCCATGGAGCGCAGGAGGATGAGGGTTGATCTTACAAAGGTTTATGAGGGGAGTATGTGGCGTGAATGCACAGAGTTATTTTATCCAGAGTAGGGAAATTAAGAATGAGAGGACACAGGTTTAAGGTAAGAGGGTAAAATTTTAATAGGAACCTGAGGGCAACTTTTTCCATACAGAGGGTAGTAGGCATATGGAACAAACGGCCAGAGAATGTAGTTGAGTTAGGTACTATAACAAAATATAAAAGACATTTGGACAGATACATGGATGATAAAGGTTTAGACTAGAGGGATATGGACCAAATGGATCTAATCTAGATGGGACATCTTGGCCGGCATGGGCAAGTTTGGCCGTGGGGCCTGTTTCCATGCTGCATGACTCTGACTCTAAAGAAATGCAGGGTTTGAAATGGAAAGAGGTATAAAACCTTCCTACTTGGCGGCACTTTCGACTACTGATCTGCCCAAATGGCTGTGGGTTGTGTAGCTTACATTGCTCATACACACCTTGATTGTTTACATCATCACTTTGCCATCCTTCTCACTTTTCTTTACGATCATCATTGTTTGCCACCGCAAATCCATTCTGCAGTGAATCAACAAGCTATTCTCCTTCTAGTCTTCCTTCGATCTCTGCACTGAATAAATCTACACTCTCGGTGATTTAAAGCACCATCTGGGCTCCTTTGTTTCTGCTCTCTTGTTTTGCATATCTTCATGAACGCAAATTCATTGTTTTAACCTTGTCATTAAATAAGTTATTCTGCTCCCGTCAACTTGATCATTAACAAAGTAATTGATGGCAAGTTCCTGTATCCTTCATCACCCCTTAAACACTCCCATCTCCAAATATTCTATCGATCTTTGGAAATAGTTCAAAGTTGAATTATTTAACTTTGGATTCCACTGACTGCAATACTTCTGAAGTTGACTTATTTTGCTCATTCACTAATGGTACATTGAAACCTGAAAATCATTCAGTCTCTTCTCTCCAGGTGTCCATTTGGAATAGACTTCCCTTTAATCTCTCATTTACAACACATTGCACCTACTTGAATGTAGTAGGTGTATAATTGATTAAAAGATCACCATTATTCCTCTCCTATCTGCAAGAATAATCCATTGTGCCGGGATCATTGCAGAGCAGAAATGCCAATGCCTGCCCATTCGTAGACTAAGCAATGAATTACCGGTATAGGCTTCAAAGATTTATCTCCACTCGACATCCCATATTAAAAATATTGGGCTGGACTTCAACATCAATGCAGCATTTACAGTATTATCTATCCAGGCATTTCTCTGGAATGCCAGAACCTGAGGGAAGGCCTGATAGGAGTATGTAAAAGTGTGAGAGTCATAGATAGGGCAGACAGTCAGAACTTTACTCCCAGGATAGAAATATCAAAGACTAGAGGGCATAGGTTTAAAACGTGAAGGGTGAGATTTAAAGGAGATATGCGGGGCAATTTAATTTTACTCGGAGAATGCGCTGCTAGGTGAAGCAGTGGAGGCAGATATGATAGTGGCATTTAGATAGGTACATGGATATGGAGAAATGGAGGTTTGTGGATCGTGTGTGAGCTAATGAGATTAGTTTATCTAGGCATCATGTTTAACGCAGACATGGCCCATTCCTGTGCTGTACTGTTCTATGTTCTGTGAGTCAGTTGAGAGTCAGCCATATGGATGAGTCTGAGGTGATAGATTTCCCAGACTGAGTAAGGAATGAAAGACATAAGTGAACCAGAAGGATTTTTGTGGTATTTACATAGTAATCATGCTGAGATGTGTATTCTTTCTAATTTTTGGACAACTGCCGTGTCCGAGATTTAAACTTATGTCCGTGGATCAAAAGTTGCAAACGCTATCTCTGATTCTATTAACCCCTCTTGTTGTCATTCCCTCTAAGGAAAGGGAACGGCAATGTGAGAGGTTAATAGAATCAGAGCTAGAGGAAGGATGCCCTGAAGATGCACATTGGTAGCTAATTAGCCACTGTCGCGAGCGGATGGGACGTTGAAGGATGAGAAGCCGAAGCGAAGAAGTGGAAGCCAAGATACCGAATGGAAACATCACCGAAAAGCCAAATAACCGAATGGACACGATGCCTAAAAGCCAAATAACCGAACGGACACGATGCCAAAGGGACAATACGCAGAACAGACATGACGTCGAAAAGCCACGGTCCCCGGGGACGGGATTTGTCCAAGACCTATTTGTCAGTGATTGGTCCAGACCCCCGCGTCCATCACATCACTGACTGGGGGGAGATGGGGGGGAATTTTTAATTTCCTTTCACCGCTTTTGGACTTTCCTGAATATAAAATAAAACCCCGCTCTCTCTCTCTCTCTCTCTCTCTCTCTCTCTCTCTCTTTTTTTTTTCCAGGAATCATTTGGCGTTTTGCAAAGACAACTGCATCAGCAATTCCTTCCTATTGAAGAAGAACCCTGGCCCGAAACAACTCCGAATCCATTCCCTCCACAGATGCCGCCTAGCCCGCTGAGTTCCTCCAGCCCTCTGTTTTTTATTTAACTCGGAAATTGATGATAGACACAAAAAGCTGGAATAACTCAGCGGGACAGGCAGCATCTCTGGGTAGAAGAAATGGGTAACGTTTCGGGTAGAGACCCTTCTTCAGACAATCACAAGTACTCTCGCCGACAAGAGTTTAGTTCAGTCTGAAGAAGGGTCTCGACCCGAAACGTCACCCATTCCTTCTCTCCAGAGCCGCTGCCAGTCCCGCTGAGTTTCAGGAAAGTCCAAAAGCGGCGAAGGAAAATTAAAAATCCCCCCCACCCTCCCGTCTCCCCCGGCCAGTGATGGACGCGGGGGTCTGGACCAATTGCTGACAAGGTCCTGGACAAATCCCATCCCCGGAGAAGTCATGTCCTTTCGGCGGCTTTTCAATGTCATGTCCATTCTGCGTATTGTCTTTTCAGCGGGGCGTCCGTTCGGGTTCGTATCCTTTCGGCGTTGTGCCCTTTCCGTTATTTGGCTTTCAGACCTCATGCCCTTTCAGTTTTTGGCTTTTAGGCATCGTGCCTTTTTGGTTATTGGCTTTTAGGCGTCGTGTCCGTTCAGTTATTTGGCTTTTTGGCGTTGTGTCAGCTCGGTTATTTAGCTATTCGGCGTCGTGTCCGTTTGGTTATTTGGCTTTTTGGCGTCGAGTCCATTTGGTTAATTGGCTTTTCGGTGTTGTGTCCGTTCGGTTATTTGGCTTTTCGGCGTTGTGTCTGTTTGGTTATTTGTTTTTTTTGGCATAGTTTCTGTTCGGTATCTTGGCTTCCATTTCTTCGCTTCGGCTTCTTGTCCTTCGACGTCCTGCCTGGGTGCCGGCCACTATTGCCCCTGAACTGAAATGAAACTGAAACTGAAACTGAACTGAACTAATGTGAAGGTAAATGGGTAGAATCTAGGGGAAATTGAAGAAAATAAATTAAAGAAATTAATGTACGATTGGTGTAAACAGGTGGTTGTTGACTGGCATGGATTTGATAGGCCGAAAGGCCTTTGTTTGAGCAATATCTCTCCACGATTCTATAAACCTCCAACTGAAAATGTTCAAACTAAATCTAGCGTGATATTGATAGTATGGACAATTACACCTTTCAATCTCTTCAGATTGCCTGAATAGTTGACAGGATATCGTGACGAAGTTAAATAATTGTGATATATATTTAACTTTTTTTTGGATTTGATTGCAAAAATAGATTATCCACCTATTCTAAACATCAGCTTTGAGGAATATTAGGCACACATGTTTTATGTATGTAGAGATTGAGGTAAATTATTAAAAATGAGCTAAATTTGACGAGGTGAGAGAAATATTAATAGTATGGAACAATTTCTGAAATACAGTATTTCTCTTTTGAGGGAGAGTGATGAGGAATGAATTTATGCTCTTTATTTTAGTAGAACAAAAGGCAATCTCATTGAAATGTATTAAATGCCAGCGGGCCTTGATAAGGTAGATTCAGGAATAGTGTTTTCCTTGGCTTAGATTGATAAAAGTGATGGTCAGCATCTTAAGATCAGAGGTCACCGATTCAGGAATGAACTGTAAATAAATGTATGCACCCAAAGGTAGAGAATGTTTGGAATAGCAAGAGAGTTATGGAGGCTCTGTCAACAAGTGTATTAAAGAAAAAGGTTTACGGATGTTTAGATGTTAAGGGAATCAAAGTATACCGCTTTTGGTCATGGACTTTTTCCATGTCGCCTCTCTTGCGGCCTAACACCATGGATTGGTACAGCCTTTCCCGGAGTCGGGCCTGGAGTTTCAGCAGCGGGCGCAACATGGACTTTTCATCGCGGAGCGGGCAACCCCTTGCCGAGGTTGCCAGAAGGGACTGCTCGATCACTGGCCCGTGGACTGTTAGAATAGAATAGAATGCATTTATTGTCATTCAAACCTAGGTTTGAACGAAATATCATTTCTACAGTTTTTTACATTACAAATTAATCCAAGACCCACACATAACACAGTTTACATAAACATCCATCACAGTGAGTCTCCAACATCTCCTCACTGTGATGGAAGGCAAAGTCTTTATCTCACATTGGTTTCTTGGGCCACTGGCACCAGTACTGGGACAGGGGGGATCTGTTCTGTAAGGACGGACTTCACCTGAACGGTGCTGGGACTGGGGTCCTGGCAAATCATATAACTAGGGCAGTAGAGAGGTCTTTAAACTAAGTAGCGGGGGGGAGGTATCAAGGGGGGTAATAACGGCAGGGGTAGAGGAAATAGAGCAGGGTATCAGTGGGGAAGCGGAAAGTCAAAATGTGACAGGAGACAGAATGTGTGAAGATAAAGCTCTAGATGTAAAAGGGGCAAAAATGGAAAGGAAGGGTAGTAAAAATCATCTGAAAGTGCTTTATCTAAATGCACGGAGTATTCGTAATAAGATAAATGAATTAACGGTGCAATTAAGTATATATAGTTATGATATCGTGGCCATTACGGAGACATGGCTGCAAGGGGATCAGGACTGGGAGTTAAATATAGAGGGGTACTCGACAATTAGGAAAGATAGACAGGAAAGAAAGGGAGGAGGGGTGGCCCTTTTAATAAGGGAGGGAATAACGGCAATAGAGAGGAAGGATATTGCGTTGAAGGATCAGGATAGTGAAACAGCTTGGGTACAGATAGAGAATAATAAGGGGAAAAAAACACTAGTGGGTGTAATTTATAGACCTCCAAATAGCTGTGACGCTGTTAGTCAGAACATAAATCTGCAAATAGTTGACGCATGTAAAAAGGGAACTGCTGTAATCATGGGGGACTTCAATTTTCATATTAATTGGGCAAACCAAACTGGGCAGGGTAGACTAGAGGAAGAGTTTATAGAATGTATTAGAGACGGGTTCCTAGAACAGTATGTCACAGAACCGACAAGGGGGGAGGCAATCTTGGATCTGGTCCTGTGTAATGAAGCAGGATTAATTAAAAATGTCATAGTTAGGGACTCGTTGGGAACAAGTGACCACAATATGGTCGAATTCCATATTCAAATAGAAGGGGAGCAGGTTGAAACTCAGGCTAGGGTGCTTAGTCTAAATAAGGGGGATTATGAAGGTATGAGGACTGAGCTGATCAAAGTTGACTGGGATAGCAGACTCAAGAATAAGACGGTACATGAGCAGTGGTGTACGTTTAAGGGTATACTGTATAACCTTCAAGAAAAATTTATTCCTATGAAGAAAAAAAGGGGTAAGGGTAAGAACAGTCAGCCATGGCTCAGTAAAACTATAAAGGATAGTATTCGGCTGAAGGCAAGGGCATATAAGGTAGCCAGAGATAGTGGGAGGGTAGAGGATTGGGAAGCATTTAAAGGTCAGCAAAAAATAACTAAGAGATTAATTAAGACGGGGAAAATAGACTATGAAAGGAATTTAGCGAACAACATAAAAACTAATAGTAAGAGTTTTTATAGTTATATAAAAAGAAAAAGGGTGGCTAAGGTGAACGTTGGTCCATTGGAGGGTGAGACTGGAGAGTTGTTGGTGGGGAACATGGAAATGGCAAAGGCATTAAACGAGTATTTTGTATCAGTCTTCACCATAGAAGACACAAAAAATATTCCAACGCTGGATAAACAGGGGGCGGTAGGAATGGAGGAGCTAAATACTATTAAGATCACCAAGGAGGTGGTATTAGGGAAATTAATGAGACTGAAGGAGGATAAATCCCCTGGGCCTGATGGATTACATCCAAGGGTCTTGAGGGAGATAGCGGTGGGGATTGTGGATGCATTGGTGATAATTTTCCAAAACTCCCTGGAGGCAGGAACGGTCCCAGTGGATTGGAAAATGGCCAATGTAACACCTATATTTAAAAAAGGAAGTAAACAGAAGGCGGGTAACTATAGACCGGTTAGTCTAACATCGGTGGTGGGTAAAATGTTAGAGACAATTATTAAAGAAACACTAACGGGGCACTTGGATAAACATGACTTCATCGGACAGAACCAGCATGGTTTTGTGAAGGGGAAGTCCTGTTTAACGAATCTGCTCGAATTCTTTGAGGAAGTAACAACCCGGGTGGATAAAGGGGAACCGGTGGATGTGGTATACTTGGACTTCCAAAAGGCTTTTGACAAGGTGCCACATAAGAGACTATTGCTAAAAATAAAAAATTATGGGATTGGGGGTAATATATTAGCATGGGTAGAGGATTGGCTAACAAATAGGAAGCAGAGAGTGGGGATAAATGGTTCATACTCGGGATGGCAACCGGTAACTAGCGGGGTTCCGCAAGGGTCGGTGCTGGGACCCCAGTTGTTCACAATTTATATAAATGATTTGGAGGAGGGAACCAAGTGTAATATATCAAAATTTGCGTACGATACAAAAATGGGAGGAAAAGTAGGGGATGAGGAGGATAGGAAGAGTCTGCAAAAGGATATAGATAAGCTAGGTGAGTGGGCAACAACTTGGCAGATGAAATTTAATACTAATAAATGTGAAGTCATTCACTTTGGGAAAAAAAATGATAGGGCAAGTTATTTTCTAAATGAGGAGGAGCTGCGTTGTAATGCAACGCAAAGGGATCTAGGGGTATTAGTACATGAATCACTAAAAGTTAGTATGCAGGTGCAGCAAGCAATCAGGAAGGCCAATGGAGTTTTGGCCTTTATTGCTAGGGGGATTGAGTATAAAAACACGGAGGTCTTGCTGCAGCTGTACACAGTATTAGTGAGACCACATTTGGAATACTGTGTACAGTTCTGGGGTCCATACTTAAGAAAGGATGTACTAGCCCTGGAGGCAGTGCAGCGAAGGTTTACAAGATTAATTCCTGCAATGAGGGGATTGACATATGAGGAAAGGTTAAGTAGGCTGGAACTCTACTCTTTGGAGTTTAGAAGAATGAGAGGCGATCTCATTGAAACATATAAGATCGTGAGGGGCCTTGATCGGGTGGATGCACCGAGGATGTTCCCAATGATCGGGGAAACTAGAACTAGGGGACATAGTTGCAGAATAAGGGGGGGCTCTTTTAAAACTGAGATGAGGAAGAACTTCTTCACCCAGAGGTTGGTTAATTTATGGAATTCACTGCCCCAGGGAGCAGTGGAAGCAGAAACTTTAAATGTATTTAAGACTAAAATAGATGGTTTTTTAGCTGCCAAGGGGATAAGGGGCTACGGGGAGAGGGCAGGGATATGGACCTAGGTATGGTTAGTATAGTAAGACCTGAGTGATCTCCTGGACAAGTGTCGATCGCCTGGATTGGGGTCGGAGAGGAATTTCCCGGATTTTTTTCCCGAATTGGACCTGGGTTTTTATCCGGTTTTTTGCCTCCCCCAGGAGATCACGAGGTTCTTGGGGTGGAGAGGGGTGATAGCGGTATAAAGGGGAGGGTAGTGTCTTGTGTTCTGTGTCTTGTGTCTACTGTTTGTGGGTAAGTGTGTCTGTTTAGTGTTCAGCCATGAGCGAATGGCGGTGCGGGCTCGACGGACCTGGTGGTCTACTCTCGCACTTACTTTCTATGTTTCTATGTCTATGTTTCCCTTTGTTCCTTCTCCCGTGGTCCAGCAGTCCAACTGCAGTGTCAAGGCGAACTGGGGCTCCGATGTTAAAGCCCTCGGCGGGCGATGGTAAGTCCTGAGGCCGTTTAAGCCACGCCGGACGATGTTAGGCCCCGGCTCCATGTCCTTAAACCCGCTATTCCAGCGGGAGAAGTCGCCGTTGCGGAGCTCGGAAAAGCGGTCTCCCACCAGGGACTTGGAGCTCCCGATGTTCCCGTCCATCGGGTCTGCGGCCGGTGCCTCCGAACTCCAAAGTCGGGTTGCAGCCGCACGCCACCACAGCTCTTCCCGCTCTGAAGTTGGCCAGCTCCGCGATGTCAGTTCCGCAGGCTCTGCAACTGGAGCCCTCGGGTTAGTCCCGGCTGGAGGTCGCCGCCGGCTCCACGATGTTAGGCCCAACGACATCTGAGACCAGACAGGGAATAGTCGGGCCCCCGCACAGGGAAGAGATTTAAACGGTTTCCCCCACAGCCCCCCCACCACCCCCCACATATACACAGCTAAAAAAAATATAATAAAAACTAACTCAAGACATACATTTAACAAGACAAAAATAAAAAAAAGACAGACGACTGTAGTCGAGCCGCTGCCTTTAGGCGCCGCCACTCCCACAAGCCTTACAGCCTAAAGCTGCGGTCTGCGGAGATTCTAGCTGTGGGCGCGGCGTCTGGAGCCTGGGACCCGTCGCTGGGGATCGCTGGAGAAGAGCTTCGACCACCGGCCTGTGGCCTACAACATCCTGAAGTCGCGGTGTCCGGTAGGGAAGCGCCGATCGGGACTTACCATCCCGACGAGAGGGCCTAGACATCGGGCTGCCCGCAGCGGCGACAGCGGAGGTTTATGGCCCTGACTACGGGGGAATAATGGAGATGAACTGACTGTACTTTGTGCCTTCCACCACAGTGAAGAATGCTGTGGTGGATGTTTGTGTTAAATTTTTATTGTGTATTGTGTGTTCTTTTTTCTATTGTACTGCTGCTGGCAAATTCATTTCACTGCACTTTATTGTGTATGTGATGAATTTGATTGATTGGTTGATTGATTGATTGATTGATTGATTGATTGATTGATTGATTGATTGATTGATTGATTGATTGATTGATTGATTGATTGATTGATTGGTTGGTTGGTTGGTTGGTTGATTGATTGATTGATTGATTGATTGATTGAGTGAGTGAGAAAGGTGATCCGAAAATTGTAGTGTTTTGTTTTGGCGTAGTTCCGGGATCAGCACGCACACAGAATCACAAACAAGATGAGAGTTTTAGTAATATGCTAGACCAAGTGGGACCCATGGGAGGGCTGGTCCCCAAACGCGGCGTCGGCGCTCACCCTAGAGACAGGCGCCCCCAGAGCTAATCACCCGTTCCTCCAACCTGTTCGCCCACGCAATATTCCACCACTCACCCATAGCCCCCAACTGCGGAGGCGAGGCTCATTTCCCCTCATCCCCCAACACTCCCTCCCCCTCCTCTTCACCCTCCCTCTTTTCTCCTCTCACCTCCTTCCCTCCTCCCTCCTTCACCTCTCCCTCTCCTTTCCCCAATCCTCAGTCACTCCCTCCCTCAGTCACTCCCTCCTACCCTCCATAACCTCTCTCCCCTCCCAATCCCTCTGACCCGTTGGGCCCCGTTTTCCCAATGCAATATTCAATCATGCACCCATTTCCCCAACGCAACCCGTTTCCACCACTCACCCATTCCCCCAATGCAACCCGTTCCCCCCAACGCAATCAATCCTTCCCACGTGGGGGGGAAAGGCAGTCAGCTCTTTCCGGAGCCAGTGAATGGACTCTACTTTTGGGTCAGTGTTGTCGCTCCCTGGAGCCAATCAATCCTTCACACGTGGGTGGGTGGGTGGGGGGGGGGGGGGGGGGGCAGTCGGTGCTTCCCGGAGCCAATGAATGGACTCGACCTTTGGGTCAGCGTTGGCATCAGGGGCAATAATCTCACTCTCTCCTTACTCCCCTTGAAGCAGCTGATCCCATTGTCTCTTTGTCACCTCTCCCTCCCTCTCCTTTGCCCTACTCTCAGTCACTCCCTCCCTCATCATTCCCCTTTCGCACTCCCCCACTAAAGACGATGTTTAAATAACATATCTTCTCCTCCCATCCCCCACTCCGCCAATTCTCATCGCTTCTGTATTGGCAGCCGAGACCCCATTGTGATGTCATTTTTGGTTGTCGGAATGTTCACTGCAGCTTGTGTACAACATGAGATTCCATTGTGATTGGACGACTGTGAGATGCCATTGTGACATCATCACTGGAAGCTGCTAGAAAAGTCTCCCACTCACTGGCTTTTTTTAAACTTTAAATATCAATAACATGTGAAATATGACATAATATGTGAAGAAACTTGATACTAATGACTGCAGAAAAGGTGGGGAGGGGTGGAGTGTGGGGGAGGGGAGTGTGTGGGGGAGAGGGGTTTGTGGGGTAGTGGAGGGGTGTGGGGGAGGGGGGTGCAGAGGAGGGTGGGTGTAGGGGAGGGGTGTAGGGGAGGGGTGGCTTGTGGGAGGGGGGTGCAGGGGAGGGGTGGTGTGAGTGTGGGGTGTGTGGGAGGGGTGGTGTAGGGGAGGGTGGTGTGTGAGTTCATTGGTTCCTGGCCACGGCTCTGACCGCACTCCTGGCTCCAGGACCCGGCTCTGGACTCACTCAGCTGCTCCCGTCCCTAGTGCCTATCGCTCTCACAGCCCCCGCCCAAAACTTGGTGCCTTGGAGCAGAGGCGAATGGTGAGTAAGGTAGTGAAAAACCCTCGCTATATAAGGTACCGTTTTGGCGCAAATTTAAAAACAACGCAGACCATAAGAGGTCAACATGAGAGTTTTAGTAAATGGATAGAAATAGATAGATGGATGGATGGATGGATGGATGGATGGATGGATGGATGGATGGATGGATGGATGGATGGATGGATAGATGATCTGTGTAAGTATATAGTCATAAATTTCACCTAGTTGGCCTCTCAGTTCAAAGGTCTGCAGCTCGTTTCATGAAAGTTTTAGTCATGCTTTTTATTTAATCAAAATGATTTCTCAAGCTTGTAGCAATGAGCAGCAGCTTACAGATAATCATTGAAAATTATATTACTGGTTAAAAAGTATGCAATCAGATCTATGTAAATATTTATCAATAAAAAATCCTTCAAAGAGACATTCTCCACCAATGTCATTTATACCATTTATAACAGGTGACAGTACTGCTGACAGTATTTCTACTTGTTTAAATTGGCCCTTTATCAAGCCTGACAAAAAAAACAAATTAGTGCGGATTATGCTGACAACTATGTAATGACTTGAATGCCTGCTGTACACTTTGTTTATGATGGGTTGTCCTGACCTGCAGAGGGCACTTCTCCACTCGCTTACATCATGTATATTAGTTTGAAGGACCTCATCAGTAAATGAGGTCTTCCTACACTTAGCTTCATTCAATTTGCTCGCCCCACTGCATCTATAATGGATGTTCGTTATGATACTGAGAGTTAATAAGTGACTTTGTTATTGCTTCTTTTCTGATCGGCTGCACCATTGCTCTTTAGTTGCAAACCATCTGGGTTCCAGAAATGCGTTATTTGTGATTCCGTGACTAGGCTGAAAAGAAAGAAAAAATATTGAATACCAAATCAAATCATTGTTTTCGGTGCAAAATAAACCCCTTTTATTATGATTATTGGAAAATGTGTATATTGATTTAAAACATTGTTAATGCTTAAATAAAATGCAGTGTCATCGAGTGATAGTCATAAAGCAAGAAAACAAGCCCTTCCGCTCAACTTGTCCATCCCAGCCTCTTTCCTAAAATGGAGTCAGTTCCTTCAACATTGCAGATAGACATAAAATGCTGGAGTAACTCAGCAGGTCAGACAGCAACTTTGGAGAAAAAAAATAGGTGATGTTTCGGGTTGAGACCCTTCTACAGGGTCAGGGGAGTGGGAAACTAGAGATATGAAAATGTACAAAGAACAAATGAACAAATCCATTGTTGGCTGCGGAGAAGGTGATAACGAGTGATACAAATAGGACAACCTAATTAGGACCACAGTGAAATGAGTAGGACAACTAGGGGGGGTGGGGGGGAGTGGGGGATGGAGGGAGCGGGAAAACAAATTACTTGAAGTTAGAGAAATCAATATTCCCACCAGCCGCAATTTGTAAACTGCCCATGCAAAATATGAGGTGCTGTTCCTCTAATTTGCACGTGGCCTCACTCTCACAGTGGAGGAGGTCCAGGACAGAAAGGTCAGTGGGAATGGGAAGGGGAGTTAAAGTGTTTGGCAACCAGGAGATTGCATAGGCCAAGATGGACTGAGCAAATGTGTTCAGTGAAATGATTGCTTATGCTGTTCTTGCTTGGTGTCGCCGATATATAGGAGTCCACACCTTGAACAGCGGATACAGTAGATGAGGTTGGAGGAGGTGCAAGTGAACCTCTGCCTCACCTGAAAGGACCATCGGGGTACTTAGACGAAGTCAAGGGAGGAAGTATAGGTCCAGGTATTGCACCTCCTGCGGTTGCAGGGGAAGGTACCTTGGAAGGGGTGGTTTGTGTGGGAAGGGATGAGTTAACCAGGGAGTCGCAGAGGGAACAGTCTCTTTAATATTGCAGCTGATTTCCAACCTAAACCAAATACCACAAATCTAAATCTGTTCCAACCGTGATATCCAGCAGATAATGCTGCGATTTTGTTTTCAAAGCCACGTGAAAGGAATGGAGGGTTATGGTCTGAGTGCAGGTAGATGGGACTAGGGGAGAATAAGTGTTCAGCACGGACTAGAAGGGCCGAGATGGCCTGTTTCCGTACTGTAATTGTTATATGGTTATATGGTTATTTAGCTACTGAGAACATTTTCGAATAATATTTTAAAATGTTGTTATGAAAGTAACAATCCAAGGGATTGTTACCTTAAAAAGAGTAAAGCCGCTGTCCCACTACGCGAGTTTACCCAAGAGCTCTCCCGTGTTAAAAAAAAATCAAACTCGTGGTACTTCATCACAAGTATTTTTTTACTCTTGGAAATTTTTTACACTGTTAAAAAAATTTCACGAGCTTTCGCGTTTCCCGCCGTTAGCGTTACAAGCCGCTACGAGACACCCACGAGCTCCGACGTCCCCGTTATGTACTTTCTACGTACTTACCACGAGTTTGATTTTTTTTAAACTCGGGAGAGCTCTTGGGTAAACTTGCATCGTGGGACAGGGCCTTTAAACATTGCTGATTCATTACAAATTAGGGAGGCTTATTTTAAATTGTTTCTACTTCTATCTTTGCAGGATATACTTGAAAATGAAAATATTAATCTGGATTGGGTATTCCGTTATTCTCTCATTAACGACATTGTGAAGGTAAGGCACAGGAGAACAAAACGTCTTAAAATTGTTTTGGAAAATCACACTCCAACCAGTTGCAATCATACTGGACCAAATAAAGAAAAAGCAAATCAAATGTTATGAAAGCAGATCTATAAAATGAGAAGAATGAAATGGTGGCTGTCATTGCAAGGTGTATGAAGTACAGAAACAGTGAAGTCTTGAAAGAACTTTATGAGGAGCTGATGAGACCAAATCAGGACGGCTGTGTATGGTTTGGTCTTCATATTTAAGGAAAGATGTGGTGACAGAATAGAGAAGGTTCACTAGGTTGATTCCTGAGATGAATTAGCTAATTTATGAAGAGAACTTGAGGCACACTCTTTGCCATAGAGGTGGCAGGTGATCTTATTGATAGGGTCGAGTCTGAGAGGATGTTTCCTCTTCTAGGGGTATCTAGAAGAAGGAGGCTAAATTTCAGAACAAGGAGTCACTTTTAAGATGAAAATGATTTTCTTCTCAGAGGACTGTGACAATTTGGAATTTCTGAGGTTCAGTGAAAAGCATTGTTTTACATGCGCTCCAAACAGATCAGGTAATACTACACATAAATACAATTAGGCCAAACAGCGGGAAGATAAAGGGGAAGCGATAGGGTGCATAATATAGTTCTCAGCATTGTAGCGCATCAGTTCCATAGACAAAAGTCCAAAGTCCGCAATGCGGTAGAAGTAAATTGGACAGTATCCCAGCTTATGGAAGGACTGTTCTGATGTCCAATAGTTGTTCCTATATCTGGTGGTGTATGCTTTCAAGGTTCCGCACCTTTTGCCTGATGAGAGCAGGGAGAAGAAAAAATGACCAGACTGGGACAATTCTTTGTTCAAGAAGGAAGTGGCGGCGCTGCCCTGGCAGCAGCGGCTCGCCTGCAGTCCGTTTGTTTTTACTTTTTTGTGTTGTTTTTTTTCGTTTTGTCTAGTTAAGTTTTTGGTTTTTAGGTTGTGTTTATGTGGGGGGGGGGGTGGGGGGGTGGGGGGTTGAAACGGGGCTTGCTGTCTCTCCCTTCGGGGGAATGCAACTTTTTTGTCGTATCCCCCTTCTCTGCCTCCGTCTGTGCTGAGGCCTAATGGCGGAGCTGGCGACCTCGAGACTCGGGAGGCAGAGCTAGTCAGGACTTGCCCTGGGCTCGCTCCCGTGAGGGCGGTCCGGCTCGGGGCTGGAACGGCGCTCCCGTGAAGGGCTGTGAAGCTCCCGTGAGGGCGGCCTGGCGCGGGGCTGAGACTCTCCCGTGTTGGAGCCGAGTTTGGCTACACAGTACAATGATGTTGAGGTTCCTGTCATGAACTTTGTACTTTCCCCTTGCATTTAACCTCCCAACGTGCAACACCTCATACTTGTCCAGATTAAACTTCTCACATCTTATCAAAAACTCAATTCAGTTTAAGACATAAGTACCCTGGACAATGCAATGATAACTGTTCCTAATTAGCCTATTCTCTTCCAAATATAATTAAATATCTTATGTGATCCTTCGCTTGCTATAAGGAGAAAAGAATGTAGTACAAGAACTTTATTACTCTTATTGAGCCGTTTCTCCATTTTACTGATAAGACAAAAGTGAGTGGTTTTGCAGGTAGTGAGGATGGTTGGGGGCACTGCAAGCCGGCAGCCCTGCCAGCAGCGTGTTAGTTTTTCTACTTTTTTTGTTTTTTAGTGTGTTTTAATGTATGGTTTTTAATGTTTCTCTGTGTGTCTTGTGTGGTGGGGGGGTAAGGGGGAAACCGTTTCGGTCGCCTCCTCCACGCAGAGGCGACTTTTTCTATGGCGCCTCCCCCGTGGCCTAACAGCAAGGATCGGTGCGGCATTTCCCGGTGACGCACCCGGGGCTTCACCTGCGGACGCAGCTGCGGGTGCAGCGTGGACTCTTGTCGTGGAGCGTGTGAGCCCTCGTTGGGGCTCGGCGGAGGGGAGCGCTCCATTCGCTGGCCTTCAGCAGCCTGAAGCCGGGGTCTGCAGAGTTCCAGCCGGAGCGGCATCCTGGGCCTGGGATCCCTCGATGGGGACCTGGGAGGAGAAGAGCTCCGACCGCCGGCCCGTGGCCAACTTTTAGCACGGGCGCGGCGTGGACTTACCATCAGGAGCGGGATCCCTTGCCGGGGACCCCTGGAGGGGAGCTCTGACTGGTGGCCCTGCGGTCTGCGGTGCTTCCGGCTGTGGTGTGGCGGGAACTTTAAATCTTCGACCGCTGGCCTGCGACCTACACCAACTTGAAGCCGCGTTCTCCGGTGGGGAGGCACAGTTTCAGGACTTACCTGGACTTTTACCTGTCGACTTATCTGGACGCCCGCAGCGGCGGCTGTGGAGGGTTGAGGTCCCGACCACGGGGTAAAATGGAGGAGGACTGGCCAAATTTTGTGCCTTCCACCACAGTGATGAATGCTGTGGTGGATGTTTATGTTAAATTATTATTGTGTTTTTGTGTGTTCTTTTTCATTGTACCGCTGCTGGCAAATTCATTTCACTTGCACTTTATGTGCAAGTGACGAATACAACTGATTGATTAATTGATTGATTGGTTGTAAAAGATTGCAGCAGGATCTAGATCTACTGGCCAGGTGGGCGGACGAATGATTGATGGAATTTAATACAGAATTGTGAGGTGTTGCATTTAGGAACGTCGAACAAGGACAAGACCTACACAAGACCTAAATGGTAGGCCTCTGGGTAGTGTTGTAGAGCAGGGGGATCTAGGAGTACAGGTGCATGGTTCCTGGAAGGTCGAGTCGCAGTAGATAAGGTGGTCAAAAAGGCTTTTGGCACTTTGGCCTTCATCAGTCAGAGTATTGAGTATATGTTTAAGAAGGAACTGCAGATGCTGGAAAATCAAAGGTACACAAAAAAGCTGGAGAAACTCAGCGGGTGCAGCAGCATCGTTGCCTATTTCCTTCGCTCCATAGATGCTGCTGCACCCGCTGAGTTTCTCCAGCTTTTTTGTGTACCTATTGAGTATAGAAGTTGGGAGGTCATGTTGCAGTTGTATAAGATGTTGGTGAGACCGCATTTAGAATATTGTGTTCAGTTCTGGGCACCATGTTGTGGGAACTATATCGTCAAGCTTGTAAAGGTTCAGAAAAAATTTACGAGGATGTTGCCAGGACTAGAGGGTGTGAGCTATAGGGAGAAGTTGAGTAGGCTGGGTTTCTATTCCATGGAACGCAGGCGGATGAGGGGAGATCTTATAGAGATGTACAAAATAATGTGAAGAATAGATCGGATAGATGCCCAGAGTAGGGGAATCGAGGACCAGAGATGACATAGGTTCAAGGTGAAGGGGAAAAGATTTAATAGGAATCTGAGGGGTAACTTTTTCACACAAAGGTGGTGGGTGTATGTAACAAGCTGCCAGAGGAAGTAGTTGAGGTTGGGACTATCCCATCATTTCAGAAACAGTTAGACAGGTACATGGATAGGACAGGTTTGGAGGGATATGGACCAAGCGCAGGCAAGTGGGACTAGTGTAGCTGGGACATTGGGCAAGTTGGGTGCGAAGGGCCTGTTTCCACTCTGTATCACTCTATGACTACTGACCAATGTACCAAAAAATCTAATTAGACTCACGAGTGAGCTCACTTCACTGAAAGTGAGGACGCAAGATATTGCAGATGCTGGAAACTTGGGCATAAAACAGACTGCTAGAAGAACGCTGTAGGAAAGAACTGCAGATGCTGGTTCACACCAAAGATAGACAGAAAATGCTGGAGTAACTCAGCGGAACAGGGCGCATCACTTGAAAGAAGGAACAGGTGTCGTTTCAGGTCAATTCTGAAAGGTCATCCACTCCTTCTTTCCAGAGATGCGGCCTGTCCCGTTGAGTTACTCCAGCATTTTGTGTCTCTTTGCTAGAAGAACTCAATGGGCCAGGCAGATCAAAGATATGATCAGTCTATTTTCCTCCACTGATACTGCCTGACCTATTGAATTCCTTCAGCTCTTTGTTTCTTGCTCATTGAAAGTGAATTCATGCCAACACAAAATCAGTCAGATGGTGTTTATCTGTGCCTTTTATGAACAATTATTTAACTAAAAATGTAGTTCACATGCAATCAAATAGTTTACAAATCTGATGACACTTGTTTTACAGGGGATGGCGTTTCTGCATAACAGCATAATTGGGTCACATGGAAATCTTAAATCATCCAATTGTGTCGTTGATAGTCGTTTTGTGCTAAAAATCACAGATTATGGTTTGGCCAGTTTTCATTCATCATGTGATAATGAAGATTCGTATGCATCCTTTGCAAGTAAGTTTAAGATGGGCATATGTTTTGCAATGGAAACATTTACATTTTAAAGATTCACATCCATGCGAAACTTGAAAAAAGGGTAAGTGAAAATGACAGTTGATGCAAATGACTTTTGAGTAAGCTTAGCTGTGTGACACTAAGACAACATTTGACCAAAGAGCCCTAGTCATTGTGCAGCAAAGAGTTTACCTTCCGATAGTTGGAGTCACGCTACACACTGAAGAAAGTGGATGTGGTTGTCAGAAGTCAATCATCCCAACGATACTTTACTGTCACATGTACCTAGATACTGTGAAATACTTTGTTTTTGCATGCAATCCGGTAAGATCACACAGCAGACCTCACCTAGGCAGTGCACAACGAGTCACCACGTTTCTGGTGCCAACAAAGTTACATAATGTTCATTGATCAGTCTCATCTTCTCGCAGCAGCGAACCAGGCCTGCCGTCTCACATGGTAACAGACATCTCCCGGGTCCCCATTCGATCTCAGCGGCCCCTCGTTGTGCCCCCCTGCGTACTCTGCGGTTGACTGCCAGGAACCCCAACATTTTCCGCCACCTCCCGTACGTTCTTGGCAGCTCCCTGCCAGTTTCCCAACGTTCTCGGCTGCCCCCGGGTCCAGTTTGCATCATTATCACAGGAAGTTCTCAGGGCAGCGTCCTAACCCAACTACCTTCAGTCTCATCAATAATCTTCCTTTCATCATGAGGTCAGAGATGGGGATGTTTGCTGCTGATTGCACATTCAATTCCATTTGCAAAGTCTCAGCCAATGAAACTGTCCATGCCTGTGTGCATCAAACGTAGATGGCATTCAGAAACTGGGTGATGTGGGCCAATAACCTATCCTTGACATTACCATGATATCATTGCTGATTTCCCTGATTCTGAAAATCAACATCCTAGGGATCACCATGTGATCAGCCACATAAATGCCACGCCTACAAAAACAGTTCAGATACTGGATATCCCCTGTTGAGTGATTTGCCTCCTGACATCCCAAAGCCTTTTCACCATTTACATAGCACTAGTCAGGAGAGGCAACTACAACTACTCTTAAAAAAACTCTGCTCAATCCAGGTCAAAGCAGTCCACTTGATTGGCACTCAATCCATCACTGTAAATATTCATTCTGTCCACCATCTAAGCACAATGACTGTAGTGTGTGCCATCGATGAATATACTGCAGTTAGTAGAAACAAAGAACTGCAGATGCTGGTTAATACACACAAGGACACAAAGTCTGAAGAAGGGTCTTGACCCCAAACATCGCCTCTCCATGTTCTCCAGAGATGCTGCCTGACCTGCTGAGTTACTCCAGCACTTTGTGTCCTTTTGAATATACAGCAGTTATTCATCTAGACCATTCCAACAACACCTCCCACATCTATCACCAAGAATGTCACGGTCAGTAGATACATGGCCACATGCCATTTCCTCTCCAAGTCACACATCACACTCATTTGGAAATATGTTGCCATCCTTTCATTATTGCTAAGTTTACATCCTGGAACATTCTACCAACAACTCCCTCGAGTACCATCAGCTGAAGGACTCCAGCAGTTCACAATGGTAGCTCACAATTCTGTGGGCCATTAGGGCTGCCGATTTTTCCAGTAGAGCCCAGATTGGATGAGTGGCTGTAGAATGCCAGCCAGGGATGCAAATGAAAATTGAGCAGGAATAGTCTAGGAATATCCAATGTTTCTTCTTGGCAAAATAAAAAGATACTGTCAGATTTGGTGAAGCACAGTGCTGAACCAAATTAAAAGTATGTCTTTCTTAATTAAGGAAGACAAGGGAATTTTAAACCTTTGCTGGTTGAAAAAGTTATGTTTTTTAAGTAAAATGCAAGTTTGTTTTCTCATGCCAAATTATCTGTGAGAATGGTTAGTTTACTAAATATACCATGAATGAAAGAAGTATCACACATCAGGATTGTGCCAAGATAAAGTATTTATATAATGACAGCTATAAGATTGTACAGATGATCTACGTTTAGTATGTTGCAATTAATCGAAAGGTAAAATATTGTAATGAAAAGAACCAATTAAAAGTTATTTAGAATTTCAACTTGGCGGGAACTTCATTCCTTTGGTAAATATTTTCCTACACGTTCTTTATAATTACTCTCAGCTTGCAACTACTCCCTACCCAGAAGATTAAGCAAATTAAGTATAGATGCGTATTCTTTCTGTCACTATTATAAGCTAAAAGTGAATGGCTAAAACATTTTTTTCTGGGCACAGCACTCATTTATAGAGTTGTATACTTCAATGTATGTCTTCCTTCTATTAATATTGAGGCCAGTCATTTGACCAAAAATAATTCAATGGCATCCAATTCTTTCAGAATTGTGGCTTCACTATCACTGATATAAACTTACTTCCAATCAGTGTATTTTGTCAGATGATAGGTGGCAATGTGATTTGTGAACTCGGGGTAATACTACAAGCTTGTATGCCAGAGGTACACTTGACAAATGGATAAAAAGTGTAGGATGGAACTGCAGATGCTGGTTTACACTGAAGATAGACATAAAGTGCTGGAGTAACAGTGTACCTCGGTACACGTGCCAATGGGAGTATAGGAGTAAAGAGGTCCTTCTGCAGTTATCCAGGGCCCTGGTGAGACCACATCTGGAGTATTGTGTGCAGTTTTGGTCTCCTAATTTGAGGAAGGACAACCTTGCTATTGAGTTCAAGTTCAAATTCGCATTTATTGTCACTTAACCAATTAAGGTACAGTGAAATTTGAGTTACCATACAGCCATACTAAGAGAAAAGAACACAATACACACATAAAATACAATTTCACATAAACATCCACCACAGTGGAATCAACACTACTCACTGTGATGGAAGGCAATAAAGTTAACTCATCTTCCTCCTTTGTTAACCCATGGTGGTCGGGGCCTTTGAACCCTCCGCAATTCGCTGCTACACCCCCCCCCCCCCCCCCCCCCCCCACCCCCTTCCTCCCACATAAACTAACCGAGAAACATTGAAACACACATTTAAAACATACTTAGAATAATAAAAACAGAGAAGAGACGTGACAGACTGCTGGTGAGGCAGCCATTGCTGGCGCCACCCAGTGGTGCAGAGTAGGTTCACAACGTTAATCCCTGGGATGGCGGGACTGTCATACGAGGAAAGATTGGAAAGAGTGGGCTTGTATTCACTGGAAGTTAGAAGGATACTTGTAGAAACATATAAAAATTATAAAAGGAATGGACAAGCTAGACGCAGGAAAAATGCTCCCAATGTTGGGGGAGTCCAGAACCAGGGGCCACAGTCTAAGAATAAAGAGGAGGCCATTTAAAACTGAGATGAGAAAAATCTTTTTCACCCAGAGAGTTGTGAATTTGTGGAATTCTCTGTCACAGTAGGCAGTAGAGGCCAATTCACTGGATGAATTTAAAAGAGTTAGATGGAGCTCTAGGGGCTAGCAGAATCAAGGGATATGGGGAGAAAGCAGGCACGGGTTACTGAATGTGGATGACCAGCCATGATCATAATGAATGGAGGTGCTGTATCAAAGGGCCAAATGGCCTCCTCCTGCACCTATTTTCTATGTTTCTATTAATAAACTAAACTGAAACTGAAAATGAAACATCTCTGGAGAGAAGGAATGGGTGATGTTTTGGGTCTGAAGAAGGGCCTCGACCCGAAATGTCAACCATTCCTTCTCTCCAGAGATGCTGCCTGAACCGCTGAGTTACTCCAGCATTTCATGTCTATAAATGAATGAAACGTCTTGCATCATATTCCCATTCTTGAAGTTCCAAACATGGAGCATAGATTAATAAGATTACTCGTGGTTAGTCCAGACATCATTTTATTTAATTGTTAGATTACGTTTAGCATGGTGGGGTGGTCATAGTCCTCAGTACTTTATATTAACCGTCATACTGTGCATCTCTTTGAATTTGCCCTTAAACATCCCCACCCCCACCTAATCATCCTAGTTAGCGGGATCTTCAATGTAGAAAAATAATTTCTGCCAATAATCCCGACTTGTAGCCAATCATTCTTTTTGCACACGCTGTCAATGGGTATTGCATGTAAAATCACTGCCTGAGCACAGATCACTCTCCCAAACAATAATGAAAATACCAATAAACTGTGGCAATCGTACTGAATATTTCTTTATGAGACAAGATGTTTCTTTCATACTGAAAAGCAACCACTGAACTAACTGAACAAATAAACACTGGATACATGACCATGATAGTAATTTATCCCATTGGCCATGGAGTTTGCAAATTTTGGAAGTTGCATCTACATGTGACCCACCTGGATGTGTTTATCAATTGTGCAAAGTAATGCATGTTATATAAACTTTGGAGACTGCAATTTTTAAATTTCCACTGTCTATTTTTGTGCAACAGAGAAACTTTGGACAGCACCAGAATTAGTCAGGTGGAGAAGGGCACCATCTCAAGGTACCCAGAAAGGAGATGTGTACAGCTTTGGTATTATACTTCAAGAAATTGCCTTGAGAAATGGTCCATTTTATATAGAAGGAATGGATCTCAGTCCAAAAGGTATATTGTTTTCTTCTATAATATCCTCCGTTGAATTATTCGTCAAATAAATTAATTTATGTTTGATCCACATTTTTGTGATTTATAAAATACATTTTAATTTATTGAACTTTTTTATTTTGTTATCCATTAGTACTGTGTTTACAGACCTGTTATGCTGCTACAAGTAAAAGTTTCATTGCAAGAAACATTTTCCCGATGTTGGGAACTATTCCTTCTCTGCAAAAGTAAAGTTTTGTTCAAAATATCAGCTTTCCCTTCGAGCAATAGTATAAAACAGTTTATTTTATTTATCTGGAAAGAATGCATAACAGGCAAACCAGCTAATATTATGTAATGTTAAATTAAATATCAGAAAAACATTTTAGTGGACAGTTCTGTGAACAGTGCAAGTATGATTGCTTTTATTTTTAAGAGCCTTACTCCTAAAAATAAAATATGTTGTATCAGTACAGCTGAATATTATCTTGCACTTTGTTACATTACAAAAATGCTTTCACAATCGTCATTGCAATTTCCTCATCTTTTCAGAAATTGTGCAGAAGGTCACAAATGGTCAGAAGCCATATTTTAGGCCAACAACTGACATTAGTTATCACAGTGAAGAACTGGGCAGCTTTATGGAGAGGTGCTGGGCTGAAGATATTGTTGAAAGGCCTGACTTTAACCAAATTAAGATTCTGATTAGAAGATTTAATAAGTAAGTAATAATACACCACTGCATTAAAAACTGCGCATATTTCCAGCAATGTCCAGGATAAACTGTGACTTGGTATTGGGCTGTAAAATAATTTAATATAAGATTTATAAATACGGGGAGTATAATTAAATGCAGAAGCAAGATAATTTTTCTGAGTACAACAGGTACAAGTGTTAAGATACATGAGGATAGTGACAGAAATGAGAAGCGTAACTAAATTTAGATTTGTATCTAATCCTGCAACAAAAGGGTCAAATTGACTTCCATCTGCTTGTGCGGTAACATATCTTTTCAACCATACTTCTTTGCTTCCAACATTTTCAGTGAGGGCAGAAGCAGTATTTTGGACAATTTGCTGTCAAGAATGGAACAGTATGCCAATAACCTGGAGAAGCTTGTAGAAGAAAGAACACAAGCCTACCTTGAGGAAAAGAGAAAAGCAGAAAATCTGCTCTATCAAATTTTACCTCAGTAAGTACAAACATTCATGTTGATCAAAGCATGCTTGTCTAATCTATTATAATATAACTCTGATCTTGGATGTTTGGTTGTGGGTTTGCTTGCTTCAACTTTTTCTTTGATTCACATCTCCTCGAAAACCCGATGCGGTAACGGTGACATTTTCATATATTCCGGTAGAGATTTACCTCATGATTTCAAAAATCGCCTCATCTGAAAATTTGATTCATTATTTGCTGAGTTTTTTACTAATATTGTTCACCAATCTGACATCTTTTTAAAATCTAACGAGCTGGATGATGTCACAATGCCTCTGCTCTTCGCGGCAAGCTGCGCAGAGATTTCAAGGCGCAGCCACGAGCTGTGAGTTACGTGGCCCAGCCGCCCTCCCCCCCACACCCCGTCGTGCTGCACGCTCCGCTGGGCTCCTTGAAGTTCTACAACCTGGCGGCGGCGGTCATTATCGAAGCGTGGGCGCGGACAAGCGCGGTGGAAAAGTGACCGTGGCGGCCGTCACAGGGGACGACCTCCTCTCCGTCTTCCCTGCCCGATCGTCTGTCACGCTGGTGGGTGGGCATCCTCTCGCGGAAGCCACAATTGGCCGGCCCTCTGCTGCTTTTGACCGTCCTCAGATTGCTCCGGGCCTCGCTCTGGTCCACGCCGGCCTCAGCCTAGCTGGGGAGGATTCTGCTCTATGACCTGGATAGGTGCTGCCTCTGCCCCCTCCCTCTCTACTCACTTCCCGGGACAGAGAAAGAGAGAGAGAGAGGGGGGAGAAAGGAGGGGGAAGGGGAGAGGGGGGGGGGAGGAGTGGGGGAAGGAGAGGGGGAGAGGGAGGAGAGGGGAGAGCGAGGGAGGGGGCCTTCCCTCTCTGCCTCCCCCTCTCTGCCTCTCCCTCTCTGCCCCCCCCTCCCTCTCTGCGACCGTGACCGTTCCCTTTTTTCGTGCCCCTCATGATCATATAAACCTTATTATAGTTTCCCCTCAGCCTCCTATACTCTAAGTAAAAATGTAGTAGCTTCTCCCTATAACTCAAGCCCACAAGTCCAGTTAACATTCTGGTGAATCACTCCTGCACCTGTTCCAACTTTTTTCCTATATATGGGCAATCAGAACTGAATATAGTACTCCAAATGTGGTCACATAAATGACTTACACAACTGCATCATGGTATGCCATCACCACCCTGTTCATCCGGCCTGGGATTGAGTAGGTATGGCATCAAATCTTTATAGCCTGGGGATTGCCCCAAGTTATATTTGGTTAAATAAATATAAAATTATATAGTATGTTCGTGCATGTTAATTATGCAACCAAACCAAGCCTGTGGTGTAGATTTTCTGCTGCTGGCCTCTTACCACAGAAACACTACAGTGGTCTCCTGGAATGGAAATTGTACCCACTCTATTCCAAATGGGACTTGCATTGAAAGAACAGCCCACTTTATGTAGAAAGACACTTTGTTTCACTATGTATTTAGAACCAGGTAAATCCTGTACATTCTCATTGTTCAGGTGTAAATCAAGTTTAAGCGACATCCATTTAATGTGTAGGGCCATGAGATGGTAAAGGATGTATTTGTCTCTGACATCAGGACACAAATGAACTGATTAAAACCCAGAAATGTTTCAAAGCACTTGACCAAGAGGATACAGGAAATCTGTTTCCTCTGTTAGAGGAAACCAGAACTAGGAATTGTAATCTCAAAATAAGGGTGAGCTATTTAGGATTGAAAAGAGGAAAAATACCTTCACTTAGAGTGGTGAATATTTAAAGTAATATGGTTTATTTTAGATCAGTGTATAGCTAGCAAGGCCAGCATTTTTTGTCCATCAGTAATTACTCTCTGGGTGGATGTGCAAACCTTTTCAAAATTTAGACCTTAAAAGGATGAAGAATAGAAAGATTAAACGTGAACTTACCGTTTGAAGTTTGATCTTTATTTTATGAGAAGTTGAAGTGAGGGAGTAAGTGAAGAGCCCGCCAGCCCGCATGCTTCAGAGCAGCTCTATGAAACCACAGACAAGTTGCTGAACTTAAGCTATAGAAAGATTAACGACCTTAGAATTACCGAATTATCTTTATGAGAAGTAGGGTTGGGAGTGGAGGGCACGTATTCCCTCACTTCAACTTCTCATAAAATAAAGATCAAACTTCAAACGGTAAATTCTCGTTTAATCCTACTATTTTATATCAAAGTAACGTGAGTGACTACGTGAAGCCTTCAAAGCTCTGTGGTTTTATGCAGTAACCCAATCTGTGTGTGAAACACTTAAACAGATAAACCATTAATTGTAGAAAAACATGGGTTATTAATACCATGATGCTAACTTGCATACATGGCCATTACTCTTAACCAGAACATAGTCCCAAATGACGTTGAGTTAGACAATAACTCATGCAACACTGTTCAGAATTCTATCTGCAAATATCCAGACATAAACCAAATTTTTTAATTTCTTAACACGCACTATGTAAGCCTCTTGCTGGATGATGAAAGGGAACTATCCATTCTATTGGCTGCTAATGAGCCATCAGCAATCTCTTGAGAGACTATTAAATAACAATAAAGAAACTATCTTTCATCTCATAGGTACTAGCAACCTCAGTTAGGTACTTGTATACCTAAACACCCCCAATCTCCGCTCTGGTGGGTATGCGTGAACTCCAAATGTACGCAACCATGCCCATTTTGCTTATGAGATCATTCCCATAACAAGCTACCCTAATGTCGGTTACGACCCAGAGACCGAGCCAGAGATTGAGTAAAGATTGTGTTCTTTGTGCTGAAATCAGTTGCTAAAAGAATAATCAACTTAAAAAATACTGCTCCCATTAGGAATACAGAAGAATATTTGCATCATTTACTAATATAAATTGCACACTACGATTACTGTAGGCTTTTAGAGCGGTCATGTAAAAGACACCCTGCAAAACGTTAGTGAACAGCAGGTGAATAACCAATCATTTATTGTCCCATTTATGGGACTATAGAGAATGACAAAGCAGCACAAGCAGTGTCAATTGTGCTATCACACTAACGCTTCTCTAAGCCCAAACTGAAATCAACGCAAACCTCTGTTACTTCCGTTTAAAGGTAACTCACATATTTTGTTCACAAAGTTCCCATACAATCGTGCAGAGCTAGCTGCCCGAGAAAACAGGCTGCCCCAGCCATCACTCGTGACCGAGTAAATAGGAACTGCTTCAGCCGCCTTGCCATGGCCTGAATGAATAGGCAAAGTTGGCACTATTAAATTTCATGTTGCCTCATCCTTAATATCGCAAGAGGTAAACCCCTAAGTTTTATCAGCTACAAATATTGCATGTTATCTAAAACTCGATGACACAATGCCCTTTGATCTGAGTAGAGCAGCATTAGCTTCCACCACTGGCTTTGTAACACGGAGCATAATTTTGGCACCATCTCCAAAACTCTCTTCATCGGAGTGGGAGGAATATTGCAACCCTGAAGCAGGTGTTGCTACAGGCGTATGACTTGAATTGCCTGTGCATGCCTCCATAACACGGAGCATAATTTGTGCCACCATCTGATCCATCAGATGTTCCAATTGAGACAAACATAGAAACATAGAAATAGGTGCAGGAGTAGGCCATTCGGCCCTTTGAGCCTGCACCGCCATTCGATATGATCATGGCTGTTCATCCAACTCAGTATCCCATCCCTGCCTTCTCTCCAGCCAATTACATCTGCATAGATGTGGGGACAGAATCCTCTTGTCCCGAATCGTCTGAAAGGACTTATCTCACAGGCTTGGCTTTGGTTTTGCTCCGACTCGGGGTTGCCAAGCTGCTCCCTCTAGGAGCCGAATCGGAACTAGCTGTGCAGATCGGCGCTGCCAGCGACTCCGAAGTGGCCATCGGCTTTCCGCACTGCCCGCGGTCTTCTGCTGTTGGTATAAATCATCGTTATTTATTGTACTTACCAGAGAGGTTGCACCTGTTAGTGACTCCGAGTCCTTGCTCCCTTCTGGAGCCTCAACAGAGTATTTCAGGGTAGGAAATAGAGCGCAACCCTGCTCCAGGTGTTGCTACCTCAGGCCTCTGGCCTCCATATGACCTGGATCACCCTCTTTCCGATACTCCCCACGACAGAGTGGGAGAAATACTGCAACCCTGCCAGGTGTTATGGACTGCAATGGCAAGTCAAATTTCACTACACCATTTGGTGTATGTGATAATAAATGTCTTTTGTATTCAATTTCATTTAAAAAAAACTTTATTGGCATGATAGGATACCTTGTGTATGTTTTTAACTTTTATGTTCCTTTTTAACTTATTGCTAAGTTCTATCTCCCTAGTACTAACAAGGTATGACAGGGAAACCCTCTTAAATCTAAAGGCTAGGGCAAACGGAGACTTTTTAAACTCTGTACTCACTGACCCAGCATGGCCATCAGAGATCAGCAGAAGCTGCTGCAGCAACAATGGGAACTCGGCTGCAAGGAAAACCCGGATAAAACATAGAGGAAAGCGGGGGGAGGGGGGGGGGGATTAAGAATAGGCTGAGAGCCCAAGCCTTTCGTCCCCCTCTGCCCAGCATTTTTCTGGCGAATGTCCAGTCCCTGGAAAACAAGCTGGATGACCTCAGGGCGAGGGTCAGATTCCAGTAGGACATAAGGGACTGCAACATCCTCTGCCTGACTGAAACATGGCTGACCTCACTGATTCCGGATCAGGCAATCTTCCCAACCGAACCCTTCACTGTCCATCATGCTGACAGAACAAAGCATCTGGGAAATCCAAGGGTGGAGGTGTCTGCTTCATGACCAATAACAACTGGTGCAACCCTGGAAATATCAAGATGCTTTCCCATTCCTGCTCGCCAGACCTGGAGCACCTGACGATCTCATGCCGCCCATTCTACCGTCCCCGGGAGTTCGGCTCGGTGATCATCACAGCGGTCTACTTCCCACCGCATGCGGACACCGACGTGGCACTATCGGCCCTACACGATGTGTTATGTCTACATCAAAACAAGAACCCGGATGCGACTATGGTGGTGGCTGGAGATTTTAATAAATCAAATCTCAAGAAGGTCATGCTGAACTTCTACCAACACATCACGTGTGCCACCAGGGGGGGAGAGAACATTGGACCACTGCTACACGCCGTTCAGGAAGGGCTACAAGGCCGTTTCACTCCCTCCCCTAGGAAAATCTGACCACGCTGCCATTTTTCTGCTGCCGGAGTAAAACCAGAGGATAGTTCGGGAAGCGGCAGTGACGAGGGACGTTAAAGCGGTGGTCCGACCAGTCCAGAGGCCATGCTGCAAGATGCACTGAAACCAACTACCGGTAGCACCCACCCCCCCCCACCCTCATCCGCAAGTGCCGGCACCTCCTTAGCTGATGACCTGAACACCTTTTACGCTCGTTTCGAGATGGGCAACACCACCCCAGGTCTGCCGACTATCGACCATACCACCAGCGGGCTGGCTACCGAAGCTGAAGGGAGGAATGTGCACACATTCTCGCTGTCCGAGCACGACGTGAGGAGGGCTCTGACACGGGTGAACCGAGGAAAGCTGCAGGCCCCGATGGCATCTCGGGGTGAGTATTCAAGTCCTGTGCTACGCAGCTAGCTCCGGTGCTCACTACAATATTCAACCTCTCCCTGGACAAGTCCGTGGTCCCTGCCTGCTTCAAAAATCCATCATTGTACCGGTACCAAAAAATGCCTCCCCAGCCTGTCTGAATGACTACCGTCCGGTGGCCCTTACCTCGGTAGTCATGAAATGCTTTGAGAGGCTGGTGAAGAAACACATCTGCACCTTCCTCCCTCGCAACATGGACCCATTGCAGTTCGCATACCGTCCGAACAGATCCACGGACGATGCGGTCTCCCAGGTTTTGCACACCGCTCTCTCTCATCTTGACAGCCAGAAGGGGGGCTACGTGAGGATGCTGTTCATAGACTTCAGTTCAGCCTTCAACACGATAGTCCCCACCAGACTGGCCGGGAAGCTACTGGAATTAGGGCTCAACACCCCCCTGTGTGCCTGGGCCCTGGACTTTCTCACCGCCAGGCCCCAGGTAGTCAAGATGGGAGGGAATACATCAAAGTCCCTCACCCTGAGCACAGGATCGCCCCAGGGTTGCGTCCTCAGCCCCCTATTGTACTCCCTGTACACACATGACTGTGTGGCTAGGTTCAGCTCCAACTCAATAATTAAGTTTGCTGATGACACTGTGGTGGTGGGCCTGATCTCAGACAACTGATGAGAAGGCCTACCGGGAGGAGGTGGCTGATCTAGCACTCTGGTGCCAGGACAACAGCCTCCTCTTGAACATCAAAAAAACTAAGGAGCTGATCGTGGACTTTAGGAGGGCACATCATCCGAGGACGTACACACCATTGAGGATAAATGGGGATCCTGTGGATAGGGTGAGCTGTTTTAAATATCTGGGAGTCCACATCTCTGAGGATATGACATGGACATCACACGCCGCAGCACTCGTGAGTAAGGCAAGGCAGCGCCTTTACCACCTCAGGCAATTGAGGAAATTCAGAGTGTCTCGAGGATCCTCCAGTGCTTCTACTCAGCGGCTGTGGAAAGCATCTTGTCCGGAAATATTACCATCTGGTTTGGGAATTGCTCTGCCCAGGACAAGAAGGCTCTGCAGAGAGTAGTGCGTTCGCCGAACGCACTATGGGAACTTCACTCGCCCCCTGCAGGAACTATACAATCAGGAGGTGCAACTCCAGAGCCAATAAAATCATGGGAGACCCCTTCCACCCCTGCAACGGACTGTTCCAGCTGCTACGGTCAGGCAAACGCCTCCAGTTGCCATGCTGTGAGAACGGAGAGGTTGAGAAGGAGTTTCTTCCCAGAGGCCATTGTGGACTGTAACTATCTCCATCAGGGACTAACTTTACTGACCGTTTTCCCTTCCCATATTTATATGTAAAGATAGTGTGTGTTTATGATTGTGTTTATAGTTTGTTTGGTTGTTTGTTTGTTTGCTTTTTGCACAAAAGTCCGCGAGCATTGCCACTTTCATTTCACTGCTATCTCGTATGTGTATGTGACGAATAAACGTACTTGACTTTGACATTTATATTGTCAAAGTATTAAACATGACCTTTGTATCTATCTGTTACGATAGTCACAAACGTGGACCGAGCGGCGAACGCTATTAAAAACCTACCAACTCTATTTATAGCCGCCCTATAAATAGAGCATACACTATATGCTGCTCTACAGCGTAAGCTGAGCCAACCTCAGTCGGCAGCATCTATGTTTAACATTGCTGGGTGCTACGGCAGCTGAGCTTACCTGGCGGTTGCTCCTGGCCGCGGCTATTTTTAACTCACCGGCTGCTGCTAATCTATTGCAGCGATCGCTGACCTGGCTGCGCCTACAGCCGCAATATCAGATCCTAGCTCCTTACGGAGCCTCCATGGCGGCCTCCAGATCTGGACCCCTGCTCCCGTTCGGAGCTCAAATGGCGGCAGCCGCTCAGGGCCGCTCAGGTAATCCGGGCCTGCTGTGCTGCAACGGCCCGCTAAAAACACAATTAACTTACCTGCCAGAACAGTTTAGAACTGCTCCAACTCCCGCGCCATGCGTCGATGTATTGACGCACAGACGGATGGCGGGCTCTTCACGTAGTCACTCACCTGACTTCGATATAAAATTAGTGATATAGATTAGTCAGATCAGAGGGCATGCACACCTGGGGTAGCTACTGGAAGTGAAAATGGGCTGGGAAAAGGTTTTCAGTGGTAGACCATAAGCACTCTGAGTATTGGTGTGGTGTGGTGACGCCTAACGGCAGCGGCTCGACGCAGTCCGTCTGTCTTTTTTAAAATGTTTGTCTCATTAAATGTATGTTTTGATGCTAGTTTTATCATTTTTTTAGCTGTGTATGTGTGTGGGGGGGGGGAGCGGGGGGATCGTTTAATCTCTTCCCTGTTCGGGGACCCATCTTTTTCCCTGTTGGGTCTCCGATGTCGCTGGGCCTAACATCGTGGAGCCAGCGGCGGCCTCCGGCCGGAACCAACCTGAGGACTCCAGTCGCGGAGCCTGCGGACTCGCCATCGCGGAGCTGGCCGACTTCAGAGGGGAAGAGCTGTGGTGGCGCACGGCTGCGACCTGACTTCGGAGCTTCGGAGTCTCCGGCCGCAGGCCCTGTGGACAGGAACATCGGTAGCTCACAGGTCCTGGTGGGAGACTGCTTTTCGGAGCTCCCGCAATGGCAACTTCTCCCGCTGGAATGATTTAGAGCGGGGCCTAACATCGCCCAGCGCGGCTTAACGGCCACGGGACTTACCATCACCTGGACCACGGGAGAAGAACAAGGGAAGACTTTTGCCTTCCATCAAATTTAGGAGGTGCTGGAGAATTCATTGTGATGGATGTTTGTGTAGAGTGTGTTAAGTGTGGGTCTTGGGTTTTATTGTAATTGTTACGACCTGTAGAAAATGCACTTTTGTTCAAACCCAAGCTGTTTGAATGACATAAAAGGCACTATTCTTTTCTATTTGGGTCAGCAATTAGTTGAGTAGGAAGGAAGTGCAGATGCTGATTTACTCCGTAGATAGACACAAAATGGTGGACCCAGAGGGACAGGCACAGATCTCTGGATAGAAGGAATGGTGATGTTTCCGTTGAAGATACTTCTTCAGACTCAACCCAAAACATCACCCATTCCTCTATCCAACAATTAGTTTGTGATGTCTGCCTGCTCTCCAGTTAAGATGATTAACACCATGACTCTGGTGCATCGGCCATGAAGAGATGGTCAGGATGCAGCTGCAAGTGGTGGAGCAGTAAATTGCCATGCTGAAACCAAAGCTTTCTCCCATATTGCTCTGCAGGATAATTAATACGCAGACAAACAGATCCTGATATTGTCGTAGTCTATTTATAATTTGCATATTTACAATTCATGGGGACACACTTGCCAAAGCTTTGATGTGGCCACTGGAAATACAACATGAGGAGAAATAAGGGAAGAGAAAGTGACCATTGATGCTTCCTGTCCAGGCTGTCCATGAATTCATCAGAAAGCAACTGAAAGCATTTATTTCAAGAGGGCTTGTAACAGGGATGTAACACTGAAGCTCTAAGGCACTGTGAGACCACATTTGGAATATTGTGAGCTATTTGGGCACCTTATCTAAGGAATGATGTTGCTAGCTCTGGAGAGGGTCCAGAGGAGGTTTACAAGAATGATTCCAGAAATGAGTGGGCTAACCTATGATGAGCATTTGTCGACATTGGGCCTGTACTTGCTGGAGTTTAGTAGAATGAGGGGACACTCATTGAAACGTACAGGATAGTGAAAGGCTTGGATAGAGTGGATGTGGGGAGGATGTTTTCACTAGTGGGAAAGTCTAGGACTAGTTTAGCCTCAGAATTAAAGGATGTTCTTCTAGGAAGGAGATGAGGAGGAGTTTCTTTAATCAGATGATGGTGAAATCTGTGGATTTTTTTTTGCCACAGAAGGCTGTGGAGGCTGTCAGTGAATATTTTTTGTAAGGCAGAGATAGATAGATTCTTGATTAGACAGGTGTCAGAGGTTATGGGAAGAAGGTAGGAGAATGGGGTTAGGAGGGAGAGATAGATCAGCCATGATTGAATGGTGGAGTAGATTTGATGGGCCGAATGGGCTCATTCAACTACTTTTTATTATGATCTGTGCAGTTAAATCATCAGTGTTGATTCTCCAATTTTAAACTCCTGCCTTATCACTCTCAGAGATCATCATGGTGCTGTTTTGTCACAATGTAAAATAAATTAATCACAAAATAAACATTCCAGATTAAATGTATGAAATAGGTTAGACCACATTCCATCAAAGTTTAAGTAATCAACCGTGTGCCTGTTTTCCCTGTCTTACACACCAACGCCTACTTCCTTAGGAGACTGAGGAAATCGGCATGTCTCCAATGACTCTTACAAACTTTACAGATGCACCATAGAAAGCGTACTGTTATATTAATAATAATAAATTTAATATTTAATGGGCGCCTTTCATACAAAATCTCAAGGACACCTTACATAGTAATCGGAATAAAAACATATAATCGGAGTAAAACAAGTAATTAAAGACATCACAATGACACAGATTAAAAACAGAATTCAATCCAAAACAGAAAATCAAAAACACAGTGTGAAGAGAGAGCAGCGGCAACCAATTCGTGCCAGCGTCCACTCTCCCTTCACGGCAGCCATCTTGGACACAGACCTACAAGATTACAGTTAGACATCACAGCTTGGTTTGGAAACAGCTCTGCCCAAGACCGCAGTAAATTACAGAGTTGTAGATACAGCCCAGTCCATCACACAGACCAGACTCCCCACCATTGACTCCATCTACACCACGAGTGCTTGAAAAACCGCCACATAATCAAAGACGTGCTGGTCATTCCTCCTTTCTCTCTGCTCCTGACGAGCAAATGCTATAGAAGCTTGAAAACACCACACACACCACCGATTCAGGAACGGCTTTTCCCCTCTGTTATCAAGATTTACTTCTACCCCATTGTGGACAGTGACCTTGTCTGTGGAACTGTTGCACTACAATACTGAGAACCATATTATGCACAGTGTATCTTGCCCTTTGCTCCGCATATTGTACTCCATTGTACTTAATTACGGGTAATGATGAGTCACAGTATAGGAGGGAGATCGATCACTTGATTGAATGGTACCAGAACAACAACTTTGCTCTCAACATCAGTAAATCCAAGGGGCAATTTTGACTTTAGAAGAGGAAGGCTCTTGTCTTCATCACAGAGTCAACAACTTCAGGTTCCTGGATGTGCATATCTCTAAAGATCTGTCATGGGCTCACCAATTGATGCAATCCCCAAAAAGCCCATTAACACCTCTACCTCCTGAACAGATTGAGGAGAATTGGCATATCAATTAATATTCTCTTGAACTTCTACAGGTATATGGTGGAGCATATTGACTGGTTGTATCATGGCTTGTTCGGCAATTCAAAATCCAGGGTTGGAGGATATTACAAAAAGTGGTCCATCACTGATACTGACCTCCTCTCCATCAATAGGATCTATAGCATCATCATGGTCCCACATCACGCTGGCCAACTCTCATTACGCTCTACTATTGGGGTGAAGGTGTAGGTGTCTAAATACTGTGACTCTAGTTTAAGGAACAGTTTCTTCCCAAAAACCAATAGGCTCTTGAACATTAAAAAAAAGTTTATGAACGACAAACTCTTTTTGGACTAGGAGTTCAGGCTTTGTTTACACTAGTATTGTTTTTTTTAATTTAATTTCTTTTGTTTATTGGATCATGAATATCATGTTTACAGACCTGCTATGCTGCAGAGCAAGGCATTATAATAAGTCATTGGCACTGAATAAGTCATTGTTCGGTTTTGGTGCATTAACAATGAAATATTCTTGACTATTCTTGAGCTTGACTTGATGCTAGTTATGTATGGTGTTATCTGTTCTGATGGACAGCATGCAAAGCAAAGCTTTACACTATACATCAGTACACGTGACAATAACAAACCTAAACCTATGATACGGCTTTCAAGTCCTAGGATTGAGTCTTTGTACCTCAGGATGTATTCTTAGATTGGTGAAGGAGACATGCTGTTGGTTGCAATGCTAAACATGCATGGATCCCTGTAGAGAAAAGCCCACTGTCTTGGATTCTTGATTCCATAAATCGAGCCGCCAAAGCCACAAGAAGTCTGCAGGCAGCTGCAAGTGTAAATAACAGTGAGTGCTGTTCATTCACTGCTGACCACAAAATCCATGCCAATAAACTTCAACATGATTTATGTAACTACAACCTGAGTTTGAAGCTAGGTTTGTTAAATAAGATTCATGAATATTCCTGCTGGATTTTCCAGTTGCCAGTGCCAGCATGTGCTGAGAGGGAAGATCAGTAAATTATGGACCCTGGCCATATTCTGACTGGAGGGACTCCAGTGGTAGAATAGTTTATAACAGTGTGACTTGTTTACATCAAATCACTTGGACTATCAAACAACAAATCCCATTTGATCAAACCAGTCCCACTGTCACTTATGTTTTGCTTGGTCTTCTTCACATCTTTTCGAACTTCCCAATTAAATTAATCTAGTCATTTTTTTCCTTCACCATGCTTTATCCATGTTCACAGGTCAATGGATAAAAATGTTCCTTCTGCTTTTGGTGTTGCCTTTTCTCAAGTGGAAACACTTTTGCTGTGTCTATCCATTGAACTTTTATTTCTCTCTGTTTGGTCATTTCTCAAAGGTCTCTTCTGAACCAAAATACTTTTCAGCGTTCTCTGCAATCCTCTAAATGTTTTACAAATATGGCAATCAGAATGGCACACAACTCCCTAAATGTGTGCTCCTCAAATACAAGACAAATTCAACATCTGTTCTTCATTACCCACTTTGTGGAAAGTCATGGACAGTAATCCAGCAATGCCAGTCCATTGATTCAAAACCAAGTGCTATTCAATAGGAGAGTACACCCTTCCTTGGATTTATGGTATGCACCTTGAAGTCTGCCCACTAGATCTCTGCTAGGTGAATGTGGTGAAAATCCAACAGGTCCATTGATGTCAATGGAAAAGAAAGCTTATAATATTATTGTTAAGTACCAGTCACTGTAAGTATCTGTTCTGTTTCCTTTTATTTGATTTAATTCCAGGATATAGGGACTGTCATATGTGATAGAATGGAGCGGCTGGTTGTATACTCTGGAATTAGAAGCATGAGAGGGGATCTTATTGAACATATAAGATTATTAAGGGATTGGACACACTAGAGGCAGAAACATGTTCTGATGTTGGGGGAGTCGAGAACCAAGGCCACAGTTAAGAATTAGGAGTAAGCCATTTAGAACAGAGATGAGGAAAAACCTTTTCACCCAGAGAGTTGTGAATCTGTGGAATTCTCTGCCTCAGAAGGTAGTGGAGGCCATTCTTTGGATGCTTTCAAGACAGAATTAGATAGAGCTCTTAAAGATAGTGGAGTCAGGGGATATGACGAGAAGGCAGGAATGGGGTATTGATTGTGGATGATCAGCCATGAACATATTGAATGGCGGTGCTGGCACGAAAGGCCGAATGGCCTATTTCTGCTATTGTCTATTAATTGCTTCGATTATATGTGTTTATTATAAAATGCATTCTCAATTTAAAAAAAAAAAGTTAATCATTTAATTAAAAAATGATAAAATGGTTGTTTTTCTATTAGAGG